>NW_015164216.1:141284-168833 GCF_001447785.1 Gekko japonicus
CAGCAGGAAGATGGGTCTGACTGCTAACAATCTAAAGGTAAGGAAAACAAATAACTTCAGGCATTCCCTACCTATTTGTTTGTTTTTAGCCTGCCTTTCTCCTGTGGAGAGGGGGATCTCCTGCTATTTCAAAGTAGCTGCCCTCTTGTCAAGAACAGGACACAGATCTGGAGAGTCTCATCTCCTAATGATCTAGGAGAGAGAAACTGCTTCCCCACCATCTATGGTCCCTCCCCTGGTTCCAAAGCTGTGGAGGAGAATGAATAGTCTTGTACAGGGATGGGCATGAACTGGCTCACTGACTAAAATTTGTAATGAATTTTGGCCAGATTGTGGTTTGCAAGGTAAAGTTCATGGCAGGTCAACTGGCTCGGACTTCCCATGAACTTTCAAGTTTTTTCATGGAGGGTTGTGAATGGATACATTTCAGGACAGACTGTGTCCATTCAAACAAAATGTTTACCAAACGTCAAAGCAACAGGGGGGCAGAATTCTCCAGCCTTGGATACACTCTTGTCAGTTTCAAACCAGTCTTATCAGTTTTAAGAAGTGGGGGGTTTTCCCCTTTGCTGGTGTTCCTTTGTATTCCCTTCAGATTTTCTTGCATAGAGCTTGTATCCTTATTTGTATTTGCTGTGACTCTGAGCTTTGAGAGCTGTCCTTTTAAGCTTGCAATGGCACTCAGTTTCTACTTCAGTGATTCTCTAGCTGGACCTTAGTCCTGTTGGGATTGCACCATCAAAGTGGCACTGGTTCTGCTGAGCTTGCAAAAATGCCCCCCCTTCAGTTTCTACCGAAGAGATTCTATGGGACTTTGATTCTGTTCTGCTGAGCTTCTATTGCCCTTGCCTTTTTTTGCTGGTTTTTTTTCCTTCATTGGAAACAGTGTAGGATGAGGGCACCTCCTGGGGGGGGCTATAACTCAGACCCCATAAGTCCAATCCTCCCTAAACTTGGAGGGCAGGTAGTGGAGAATGAACCAGAGATCCTCTGCAAGTTTCATGTCTCTGGCATGCTGGGGGGGCATTCTACTGCACCACAAACTGAACCAGTTTGTTTAGCTTCTAAAAGTTTGTGATGGTTCGTGGCTCATGAACCGAGCACACCATGAACCATCATGAACCACACTTTTCCAGTTCATGCCCATCCCTAGCCTTGCATTCATTATGTGGAGTGCCTTATATAAAATATTTTGTGGGTACTAGTGAGAGGAAAGAAGGATTTTTTTTTAAAGAATTAATTACATCATGAACTACTGCAGCCTTTTCCCCTTTAAATGTGAATTTCACTTCTACTTTCTAAAGCTCACAAATCTATGCACCTTTCCCCTCATTTTCAAGAAGAGAAAAAGCAGAAACGGTGTTTCAAGCTTGATGAAGGATTACACAAACAATTATTAACAGGGCCTTTGACCACCTCCATATGTTGCAGGCTTTCTGTGAGTATACCCCCCAATACCTTTTGGTCTAGGGTTCACAGACATCTCAGGAGCAGATTCTTTTGCTTTGATGGAATCCAAAGGAGCGGTGGCGCAGGGAGTATAACACCTGCATTTAACATCTACTCGAGCACCTGTTCGAGTCCCACCGTGGTCGAGGTGAGCTCTCAACCCTTAGTCCTAGCTCCCGCCCACCCAGCGGTTCGAAAGCCAAGTAACTATCTATCGGCGAGTAGATAAATGGGTACCCACCCTTAGTAGGGTGGGGGGCACCCTCCTCCGTCTATGGAGGTGTGTGGAGAAGCAGCGGCACTGGCAGCAATGGCGGCGATAGCGACGGCGAGAACATTTATATAATAGACTGAAACATACAGTTCCAGACCTGTAAGAAGAAAAATGTGCTCTCAATTCGCAGCCGACTCATGGTAACCCCATTCATGGGGCTTTCCAACCAAGAGACAAGCGGAGGTGCTTTGCTGTTGCCTTCCCCTGCATAGCAGCCCCAGTCTTCCTTGATGGTCTTCCATTCAGTTACTGGCCATGGCTGACGCTGCTTAGCTCCCAAGCCCCAATGAGCTCAGACAAAGTTGGGCTATTTGGGCTGCTCCTTGCCTAAAGTCTAAAACAAAATAGGACAGGAAAAGTGTCACTAAAGTAGCCCATAATTAGTAAGAATTCTCATCTATGTGAAATTGATGTTCTTCAGGCTGAAGCACACAATCACCCTGGCCCTAACAACTCACATTTCTGCAGTACTTCAATGTTCAAAGCATTTTATACATAAAAATTATCCTGTTCCAGTCTTTAGTACCAATTGGAAGGGTGGGGGAGTGCGCTGAAGATGAGAGAGAAAGTGGCTTGATTAACACCACCTAGTGAGTTTGCAACAGAAGCAAGATCTGGAGAGGGGCATCTCAGGTCACAGCTCCCGCTCTTTGCCCTTCTGCTCTACATGAACATATGAAACTGCCTTATACTGGCAGACCCTTGGTATAGTAAGGTTGGTACTGCATACTCAGCAGCCTGAATAGTCCAGACTAGCCTGAGTTTACAAGTGCTTGGGAGCTACACAGGGTTGGCAATGGTTAGTACATAGATGGGAGACTACCAAAAAAGACCTGGATTGCTACACAGAGGAGGGCAATGGCAAACCATCTCTGCTCATCTCTTGCCTTCAAAGACCTGTGATGGATATCCATGAGTCAATAGTGATTTAATGGTACTTTATTGATAAATAAATAAATAAAAATATTTAATATTATCTGCTCTGGCTATCTCAGGAAGAGGTCTTTCATATCACTTACTATCTTTTTGACTAGGGAAGTCAGGGATTGAACCTGGAACCTTCTGCATGCCTCTACCACTGAGCCACAGCCTCACCTAGACAAATCATGGCAGCTGTTTGCTTGTTCTTTAATTTGCCCGCTGTGGCTTCTTGTTTTCAACTTTCTTCATGAGCAGAAGCTGCTTAAGTCTGCACATCAGTGTTCAGCTCATATTGAAATTGTTTTCAGGAAAGTGGGTGGAACACAACAGCAACAACAACAATAAATCTTTGTTGTGGATGAGATGATCCATTAGCATGAAATGTGTATAGACATTATGGTTTTTCTCTCTCTATTTCCCACTGGGTGGAAATAGTGTGCCCAAAAGTAAGTGTAACTCTGGGAGTTCATTGCCCACCAGATCAAGGATTAGAGGATGATTTAAAAATAGCAAAAGAATTAAGGAAAGCAGCTTGACAAAATAACTGTGTCATAATGCGTGATTTTACCTACCCTCACACTGATTGGGTCAATATGTGTTCACATTAGGAGAAAGAAACTGGATTTCTAGATACTCTCAGTGACTGTGCCATGGAGCAGATAGTCACAGAATCTAGTAGGGGAGAGGTGATCCTGGACTTGGTGATAGTACCGGTTGGGAACAGTGACAATAATGTTATTAAGTTCAACATCTATGTAAATAGGGAGTTGTTGTGTGTGTACACGACAAATGCGCATGCTCCGTTGGGTGCGTGTGCGCATCCACAGAGACTTGGACAACCCCCCCCCACCTTATTTGCAAGGGGACATGGGCGGGCGCCGGATGCCACCGGAAACGCGATCAGACGCCCGCCCTTTCCCCGCAGTTTCCGGAAACTAGTACCTCCAAGGTACTAGTTTTTTGCCACGCAGTTTCGGCTGGAAGCCTCGGTTGAGCCACGGGAGTGCTACGCTTCCCAGATGTGCTGGTGAGATCGCGCCCGGAAACTCCAGCTGTTTTCCGTCTCACTTGTGTGGCTTCTGTTACGTGTGACCGCAGCCAGAGAAAGGCAATGGCAAACCATCTCTGCTCATCTCTTGCCTTCAAAAACCTACGATGGATATCCATGAGTTAATAGTGATTTAATGGTACTTTATTGATCAATAAATAAATAAAATTATTTAATATTATCTGCTCTGGCTATCTCAGGAAGAGGTCTTTCATATCACGTACTATCTTTTTGACTAGGGAAGTCAGGGATTGAACCTGGAACCTTCTGCATGCCTCTACCACTGAGCCACAGCCCCACCTAGTCAAATCATGGCAGCTGTTTGCTTGTTCTTTAATTTGCCCACTGTGGCTTCTTGTTTTCAACTTTCTTCATGAGCAGAAGCTGCTTAAGTCTGCACATCAGTGTTCAGCTCATATTGAAATTGTTTTCAGGAAAGTGGGTGAAACACAACAGCAACAACAACAATAAATCTTTGTTGTGGATGAGATGATCCATTAGCATGAAATGTGTATAGACATTATGGTTTTTCTCTCTCTATTTCCCACAGGGTGGAAATAGTGTGCCCAAAAGTAAGTGTAACTCTGGGAGTTCATTGCCCACCAGATCAAGGATTAGAGGATGATTTAAAAATAGCAAAAGAATTAAGGAAAGCAGCTTGACAAAATAACTGTGTCATAATGCGTGATTTTACCTACCCTCACATTGATTGGGTCAATATGTGTTCACATTAGGAGAAAGAAACTGGATTTCTAGATACTCTCAGTGACTGTGCCATGGAGCATATAGTCACAGAATCTACTAGGGGAGAGGTAATCCTGGACTTGGTGATAGTACTGGTTGGGAACAGTGACAATAATGTTATTAAGTTCAACATCTATGTAAATAGGGAGTTGCCCAAAAAGACCAACACAACCACATTTAACTTTAGGAGATGTAACTTCTCTCGGATTAGGGGGCTTGTAAAAAAGAAACTGAACAGAAAGGTAAGGAAAGTCAAATCCCTTTGGGAAGCTTGAAAACTACTTAAAACTACAATCCTGGAAGCTCAGATAAAATGTATACCACAGGTTAGGAAAGGTAAAGGTTTCCCTTGCTCGAAAGCCAGTCGAATCCGACTCTAGGGTTGCGGTGCTCATCTCCGTTTCAAAGCCGAAGAGCCAGCGCTGATTAGGGGGCTTGTAAAGAAGAAACTGAAAGGAAAGGTAAGGAAAGTCAAATCCCTTTGGGAATCTTGAAAACTACTTAAAACTACAATCCTGGAAGCTCAGATAAAATGTATACCGCAGGTTAGGAAAGGTACAAATAGCTATTTTAAAAAGGCCTGTATGGTTAACGAACAAAGTAATGGAAGTAGTAAAAGGTAGGAATGATTCCTTTAAGCAGTGGAAAGCTAGTCAAAGTGAGATAAATAAAAGGGAGCAAATAAATGCAAGTCAGTAATCAGACAGACAAAAAGGGACTATGAGAAACATATTGTGAAAAAAAATCTTCAAATACATTAGTAGGAGGAAACCAGCCAGGGAGGCAGCGGGGCCCTTGGATGACCAAGGGGTAAAAAGATTACTAAAGGATGATAGGGAAATGACAGAGAAGCTGAATGATTATTTTTTTTTGCCTCTGCCTTCACTGTCAAAGATGGGAGGTGTTTGCCCACTCCAAAACTGCTGATTTCGGAAGGGGTGTTGAAAGACCTGAACTGGATTGAGGTGATGAGAGAGGAGGTCCTGCGCCTGATGGACATATGAAAAACTGACAAATAGAGGTGTTGAAAGACCTGAGTGAGATTGAGGTGATGAGAGAGGGGATCCTACACCTCATGGACAAATTAAAAACTGAAAAATCACCAGGCCCAGATGGCATACCTCCAAGAATTCTGAAAGAACTCAAATGTGAACTAGTGGATCTCCTGACAAAAATATGCAATCTATCATTAAAATCTGCTTTCATTCCTGAGTACTGGAAGGTAGCTAATGTAACCCACATCTTTTTTTTAAGTCAGTGTAACACCTATACCAGGTCAGTTGGTGGAATTCATTATTAAAGATAGAATTAGTAGCCACCTTGATGAACAAAAGCTATTGAGGAAACATCATCATGGATTCTGTAAGGGAAGATCTTGTCTCACTAACATTTTAGAGTTCTTTGAGGGGATGAATAAACATGTGGACAAGGGTGACCCAGTAAATGTTGTTTACCTAGACTTCCAGAAAGCTTTTGATAAAGTTCCTCATCAAAGGCTCCTAATTAACTCAGTAGTCATCATGGGATAAGAGGAAAAGTCTTCTTGTGGATTAAAAACTGGTTAATTAACAGGAAACAGAGTGAGTATAAATTGGCAGTTTTCACAGTGGAGGGTGGTAAGCAGTTGGGTAGCATAGGGCTTGGTTCTAGGTCTGGTGCTTTTTAACTTGTTCATTAATTATTTGGAATTGGGAGTAAGCAGTGAAGTGGCTAAGGCTGCAGATGACACTAAGTTGTTCAGGGTGGTGAGAAGAAGGGAAGATTGTGAGGTTCTCCAGAGGGATCTGTTGAGGCCAGGCAAGTGGGCATCAATGTGGCAAATGAGGTTCAACATGGGCAAGTCCAAAGTAATGCACATTGGAGCCAAAAATCCTAACTATAAATACACATTGATGGGGTTTGAACTGGCAGAGCCTGACCAAGAGAGAGATCTTGGAGTCGTGGTCGATAACTCACTGAAAATGTTGACTCAGTGTGCAATGGCAATAAAAAAGGCAAATGCTATGCTGGGGATTATTAGGAAATCAGCCAATATCATAATGCCCCTGTATAAATCGATGGTGCGGCCTCATTTGGAATACTGTATACAGTTCTGGTCACTGTACCTCTAAAAGGATATCATATCATTGGAAAAATGCAGAAGACAACTAAAATGATTAAGGGGGTGGAACACTTTCCCTGTGAAGAAAGGTTAAAGAAGTTAGAGTTCTTTAGCTTGGAGAAATCAGAACATGATAAGAGGTTTACAAAATTATGCATGGGACAGAGAAAGAAGTACCTTTCTCCCTTTCTCACAATACAAGAACTTGCGGGTACTCAGTGAAATTAATGAGCAATACGTTTAGAACAGATAAAAGAAAGTACTTCACACATAGTGTAATTAACATGTGGAATCCACATAGGCAGCTTCAAGAGGGGATTAAATAAACATATGGAGCAGAGTTCCATCAGTAGTTATTTGCCAAAAGGTATAGATGGAACCAGTGTTCCCTCTAAGCTGAGTTAGTGTGAGCTAGCTCACAGTTTTTTAGCCTCCAGCTCACAGATTTTTGTCTTAGCTCAGGAAGGGTGGCTCCAGAGCAAACTAATTTATGCAGTAACCAAATCACCTGCTCACAACTTTAATGCCAGTAGCTCACAAAGTAGAAGTTTTGCTCATAAGACTCCACAGCTTAGAGGGAGCATTGGATGGAACACTATTTCTGGGGCAGTGATGCTCTGTATTCTTGTTGCTTGGGGGGGGCACAGTGAGAGGGCTTCTGGAGTTCTGGCCCCACTGGTGTACCTCCTGATGGCACCTGGTTTTTGGCCACTGCGTTACACAGAATGTTGGACTGGATGGACCATTGGCCTGATCCAACTTGGCTTTTTAAAAGTTCTTACATCCTCTCCTTTGGGCGTTTCAAATCATTTGCTGTATTAAGAGATGCTTGAATACGCTGATTATATTTTCCATTGTTCCATTATTGAATTAATTATCAGCTGCAAATCCCTAGTCACGTGTTGCAGTTTGGCAGAAAATGCTGCTCTCCTGGGAGTTCACAATACATCAAAGTTCAGCTTGCATAAAATATACAGACTTCTCATATTTAGATGACATACATCTGCATGCTCCCAACCCTTACATATTTTACCACACAGCATGTCACAGTTTGTGTTTTGAAAATAAGTGTTCTGGGCTGTAAAGTTTAATGCTACAACTACATAATTGCTTGTGGTACACTCCAAATATGAGAATATGTGTAATTTGTTCTCGCTGAAATAAACATGATCCCCCCCCCCCCCCGCACGCACACACAATTTCTTGCCTTCCAGCTCCCTCCTGATGAGGTTCAGCATTTATGAAATGTAAAAACCATCAAATTCTAACAACTTATTCTATAGCTCTTTGTCACACCCCAGAAATTGCTCTGCAGGACCCCAGATATATTTCACATTCTGAAATGACATTTTAATGCTCACAACCGTGATCAAGCCAATCAGAGTTTCTTCAGGGACCTGTCTCTGGCAGCCATCAATACATTTTTAACTGAGACACACACACATTTTTAACTGAGATGGATGGGGTACCTGACAGTTACCTGTTGCGCATCTCTGCCCATTGTTTTTATACAGTTGTCATTCTGTCTCACGACTTCTGTCCCTCATGTTATTTCAGACAGAAACAGGTCTGAATGCTGAGGCACGACTGGGGAACTGGGAAGCATTTTGAATAACCCAAGGGCAAATCAAAAATTGTTAAGCAAAATAACAATTTATTCGGGGGAGGGGGGACTGTCTACTAATAATAGGAATACATAAAATAGTGTGTTTAATACCTGATACTTCAGATCCCATCTATGGTAAATGGGAATTAGCCCTGGTTTTCTTAAGGTTAGTGAACTTATAAGTTAAAAAAGACTTATCTGGCAGTGATTGTTACTAGCAGTGCTGAACACACTAGATTATCTCCTCAAATCATCTCCTCATTTAATTCAACCCCGTCTTTGGAATTATTGTAGTTTACGGCTGCTCTGTGCCACTTTCCTGCTAATATTTCCCCATAGTAGTTGTAGTCAAATGTATGGCTCTGAGCAATCGTAAGATACCTTCAGGGGAGCAGCAGGAGGAGGCAACCTATTAATGTAGGTCTAATGGGGAACAGAGTATCTCTGAGCACTTGGTATCTATGCTTCTTTCCAAATTCTCCAGAAAAACCTTTCTTTACAATGTATGCTTAAGCAACATCTTCATGAAGCTGAGGATACCTCTCCTGGCTGAGAAACGTTGGATATTCTCAGACTCCCATAACGTCATAGATTATATGGCGGTTTAATGTAGCATAATATAATTGCTTGTGACAAAAAGCACACCCATTTGTCAGCATGCAATGCAGCTCCCAGGACAATTGATTTTATAGAAAGAGAGAAACTGAAATTATATAACAGTAGTATATGATGGGATTTTCTGCCCTATTAGAACATCTCAGATGCTTTGTGCTTTTTAGCTGCCGTGTCAAAAAAAGAGAAATGCATCAACTTCCCTTGCAATGACAGAACTTTCTGTAGCGAGTCCAGCAACTTCCAGATCTAACGATAGACATATATTTTTATGCTGCATGAGATACTTTGATCTGTCTCTTATTACGAGCCATGATGCGTCACAAAAAATCCATCAGGTTTCAATACAGCTCCAGGGGAATTATTCTTTTTCCAGGGCACTCCCAGCTGCCGTGATAATGGAGCAGAATACACTTCCTTTGCTTCTGCAATATCATCTCAGGTCAGACTTGATTCTGGCCAATAAGAGCTAGTAATCAAACATATTTTGTAAACACCCCATAGATTACAGGGTTAGTTTAGATATTAGCTTGGTGTGCTGACTAATGGAAAGCTCTTACTCGTGATAACACCACATATGAGGGGGGGGGAATCAAAGTTAGTTTATTAACAAGTAGGGATCCAGGAGACTCATGGGCAGGCCCATAGCCAGGATTTTGTAGCTTGTGGGGCAAAAAAAATTCTGATGGGGCTGCCATTATTTTTATGTCAGCTCCAATCTGCCCCCAAGCCTGACAACTGGTGGCCACCCTTCTCCCTCCTCTCCTGCAAGATTTAAAGGGCCCGTCAGCTGATTGGCTGGGAGCACATGGCCCGCCAATCAGCTGGAGGGCCCTTTAAATCTTGCAGGCGGGAGAGGGGCATGTGCCATCCCCCGCTTCTCAAAGCATTTAAGGGATCCCTTTAAATGCTTTTGAGAAGAAGCAGGGGGCTCGTGCACATGGGCCCCCAATTCTTCTCAAAAATCTTATTCTCAAAAAATGTTGTGGGACTGACCCTTTAAGGAAGGGGGTGGAGCTCCCAATTGCCCCACTGTAACTATGGGCCAGCTCCAATCCCCCCCCCTTAGCTCACCCACCCATCAACCATTGAGATTGCACTTTCCCCACCAAAAGGACCCATAAAAACTCACAGAGGAAGGGGAATCTTGTTCACTCATCTCCCTATTCTGCCTTCCTGACCCCAACTCACTGTTTTGGTGCCCTGCCTGCTCACATCTCTGTCACTTTGCCCTTCCTCCCACCTGCTCCCTGCTGCTCTGCTTTCCCATCCTCTGTCCACCCCCTCTCCGCTGCTCTGCCTGCCAGGTTATCACCCTCTCCATTGCTATGTAGGAAGCAATGGCATGGGTTGGTGGGGAGTGACTCCCACTCTCCCCCTACCTCCATCCACCTGCAGCTCTACTGCCTCCACTTACCCATCTCACACAGTGGCAGCAGCTCCCCATTTATCTCTCATGGTAGAACAATGGGGGCACAGACAGCACTCCTTTGTTTTGGGGGGATTTAATGCCCCCATCATTTTTTCTAACAAATAGGATCTTTCTGTAAGCCTGGTACCCCCCCCCCTGGTTTTTGGAAAGATCTCCCTTTCCACTACATGGTCCCACTTGACAATTTAAGTATCTGCAGATGGGGCCATGTTGAGAATTAAATATATTGATATGTGTGTAATCACCATAGGATGTATCAGCTGTTTGGCAACTGTATCACAACTAGGAATATGGGCATATGATGCACATGGGGAGCTTAACATACTTAACAGCTAGCATCAAAAGTCATCATTAAAAGTCTACCTTTATTATTATTTTAAAATTAAAAAAAACTTCATCATTGTTGCTTGGAAAAGAAGATCTGGTGAGTCATCAGAAACCTAAAATGACCTTTCTAATTAGTTTGGAGCTTTAACATAAGCAAACCAAATGCTCTGCTGCCAGGTTAATGGCTTTTCTTGCAGCAACGTCTCTTTGCTGGAAGGTCAGAATGCTTTGGCCCGTTCTACAGCATGGAAAATCAGGCAAAGTTGGAAGTAATGAGATGCAAAACAGCAACCTGAGTCACAGTCAGTTGCATGGTTCTCCTATGTCCGTAAGAGGGCCATTCAGTTAGAAAGATTATACTTCATGTTGGAGAAACTTTATGTTGTATTGATGAGCAGTACAAAGTAAGGCTGGAAATTATCCACAAGAAAGTTTAGGCTGTAATACTTTCCTGGAAGTAACCATTGCTGAATAAAATGTGTTTTACTTAGTTCTGAGTAGATTTGCATAGGATTGCTCCCATGATTACTTATATGGCTACAAGACTGATCCCCATACAAACAAATACTCTCAGACCTATAAGAATTGTACCCTGAGTGGAGAGAAATTCTTACATATGAATATTGCTAACTGTTGATGGAAGCAGACCTCCAAATTTGTGGGGTACAGAAGATGGCAGTGGGATACATGATATCAAGGGGACTCCATCCTGGAAATAGACGTTCATGTTGCAACTAGTGATATAGAATTTGTGTGTTTGTGTGTCCATGCGTGTGTGTGTTTATGTGCACATGCTTATATTACACTTCCTTTTTTCTGCATTTGGTCGTTAAATAATTAAATGGCACCTCTGTCATCACCAGAACCCCCGGTGCCAGTCAGTGCTCTGGTTCTAAAGCATGCATTATGGCAGATATGTAATCCCACCTGTATACCCTGCATCAGAGAGCAGCCTGCCACAGGCACTCTCACCTCTGAAATAGCCCAGAGTCCCTTAAAAGGCACTGCTCCTTAGTCTATAGTCAGTCCTAAGAGGGGACACACAGATATGAACATAGAAGCTTGCCTAAAACATGAACCCTGGAGGATTTGGAAACAACATGTGCCCCATCTATGGGCAATCTGCCTCCCCCCCCCCAGTTATCAACATTCTCTGCATTCCAGCAGTCCACAATATGGAGATTCTCTTTCTGTGAAGAAGCTCCTTTTGTTTGTCTTTCGTGTAAATACATTTCTCTACAAAAACACCTACATTTGTCATTTATTGCTTTCAACCTGGGTCTCACTTCCTTTAACAGTAAACACTTCTCTGTGAAACCAATTTATGGTCCTCTTCCTAAGCAATTCTCCCAGGTTACCAAAAGCTATTAACTTTGAAGTATCAGATAGTATCAAACATTGACACTCCAAGGATCTTCTAGGATACATAGGGTTGCCAGGTCTTACCTGGCTGCCGACGGTGGGGGGGTTCCTTTTCTTGTCCTGCAGTTTTTAGTGCATGCACAAAGCATGCACACTGTGATGACATCACCCAGAAGTGACATCATCACGCAGGGCACCGTGAAAGGCGATGATCTAGCATTTGAGGGGAAACTATGGTAACCATAGAGCTTTTTCTCAAATGCATGTTGGTGAGGATGGGGCTTTGGGGGGGGTGTCCCCCATGCCAGTTAGATCAGTGGCAGTGGATTGGTGGCCCAAAAGTGAGGAAAACCCCACCCCCATTAGGGGAATGGTAACCCTAAGGATACCCAATAGGGTGCCATCACACCTTTTGTTTAAGATATGGGGAATCCGTAATCAAAGATTGGAAACCTTTTGGTTCCTTTGCTCAAGCCCATCGCCATGTCCCCCAGGGTACCTTCTATAATATATAAAAATGGCTGCCCAGCCAGGGTTGTGTGACACTCTAGGATGCCCTACAAAGTACGCCCTCAAACTGACGGTTTGGGTCCCCTTTGTTCGTGATACGTTGATTGTTCACTATCTCCTTCCATTGGACTTCTCCACATCTGGATCTGGTAAATATTGCTTCAAAAATCCCTATATGTTTCTAGCTCCTCCGTTTTTCTGTAGCCTTGTATTTTGTGTATTTTGATTTTTTTTGTGTAAATACTTTGCTTTTAATTAATATTTTTCAATAAAACAATGTATTTCAAACTTACTCCCCATTATTTGAGAGTTTCTCTCTTTGAAACTGATCCTGGTATACATAGGTGCGCAATTCCGTCTGTTACATACATTTTGCCAATGTTTCTCTGCTAAATTCCCCCAATTAAAAGGAGACAAGCAGTTCGGGTAACAGATGAACTGCCACACTGTAACCTTACTCTTCTTCATGACTGTGCTTCTAGTAAGTGGCTTGCTAATCTGATGCTTCTCCACAGCACATAAAACTCAAAATGTTTAACAGTGACTAACGTTGCTTTTGTAAAGTCTGGTTCATTTATGTATAGTGGGAAAGAATTGCTTGTTATTTTAAAGAAATCACAAATTGTTCACATAAAACAATAAATTATGAAGGCAAAAGACACTGATGGTCATGACTGGATATTCATTCCTTTAAATTACTTTCCAGGTGTAGCCACCTGGTCTTGAATTGGAATCATGTTGCTGTGGAGAAATTGATCTTTTCACCCATATTGTTTTTTTAGGGACCCCCTCCATCAGTTTGCTTTATATGTACCTTATGTTTCCCTCTCAGAAAAATTGTATTGGAGAGAAAGGGAGGAGATTTATATCACAAGAACAGCAAAGAATGAGCCAAATGTTTCTTCCCTAGACCTGGCTGTGATTAAAAGAAAGACTGGATGGGAAATCAGATCATATAAGGAGGGGACCTGCAAGGACTTGTGAGTGGCATCTCATTTTCTCGTTTCCTGGCAGCCCCCGTAGTCTCTCCCCCCCTTTTTTGTTTCCTTCTCTCCTTCCCACTCACCAGCAATCCTACCTTTATCTGCACCCTGTCTTCAGCTTTCCCTTCTTTCCTCTCCTAGCAGCCTTATTTCAGGAAAAGCCCTTTCAAGGACAGCTCTTGTCAGAACTATGGCTTACCCAAGGTCATCTAGCAGCTGCAAGTGGAGGAGTGGGGAATCAAAACTGGTTCTACCAGATTAGAGTCCACACACTTAAACACTGCACCAAACTGGCTCTCCAGTGTGTGACTAGCCCACAGCCACCAAACAAGCTTCCATTGCAGAGTGGGGATTCAAACCTGGGTCTACCAGATCTTAGTCTGACACTTAGTCTGACACAGTATGCTCAGCCATATTGTTGTAGTTACCCAAGTCAGCTGGGCTGGGAGAAGGATCACAGGAGAGAGATGCTGGTAAGGTGAGTGAGGGTTTTTTTGCCTTTCGTAAACTGCTGGAGAGCATTAACTGGGGTTGCTGTGTGAGAGGACAGTGTTTGAGGGCGAGTGGGTGCTTGTAGCTTGCTGGAGTGTGCTTTCTGTTTGGTTCTTTTGTCTAGTTCATTGCTGATTGAGGAGGGTCTGTTTGCCTGGAGTTGATTGCTGGCCTCACCTTCTGCTTTTGCTGTTGAGAGGCAGGGGCTGTTAGGCTTTGAACTCTACAGCTCCTCATCATCAGAGGTGCAAGCTTTTGGCATGAACCAAAAGCTCTGGCTCTTGGCCTGTGGCTCTTAGCCTGTGGTTTGGGAAGAAGCTAAGAAGTTTTTACATTTCTATATGTGTTACTGCTTTTGGGTTTAGTGGATGTTAGGTCAGGACTATAAATTTCAGGTTACATCAACATACAAATGAAATTCTAGAAAGTATCCACTCGGAAGGCAAAATGTCTAGGCTGCTGGTTGACATGGACAGGGAGGTTATTGAGAGGCACCTGGCTGCACTGGATAAATCCCCCAGGCTAGATTGTGTGCACCCAAGAGTGCTCAAAGAACTTTCTAGAGAGCTTGAAGAGCCTCTAGAGAGCTTGAAGAGCCTTTGTCCATCATCTTCAAGACCTCTTGGAGATTGGAAGATGTGCCACAAGACTGAAGGAGGTTGAATGCTATCCCAATCTTCAAAAAAGAGGGGAAGGATGATCCAGGAAACTACAGGCCAGTCAGTTTGACCTCAGTGCCAGGGAAGGTCAATCTGCAAGCATGTGGACAATCTGGTGATACAGGGAAATCAGCATGGATTTGTCCCCAGCAGGTCTGGCAGACCAACCTCATTCCTTCTTTTATCAAGTGACAATCTTCCTAGATGATGGGAATGCTGTCAACATTGTTTACCTGGATTTCAGTAAAACGTTTGACAGGGTTCCCCTTGATGTTCTGATGAGTAAACTGGAGGACTGCAGACTGGACACTAGGATAGTTGGGTGGGGAACTGGTTGAAGAACCTCATCCAAAGAGTAGTTGTCAATAGCGTTTCATCTGATTGGAGATATCCAGTGGGGTGCCACAGACCTCAATTCTCAGCCCAGTACTTTTCAATATTTTTTATAAATGATCTGGATGAGGGGATGGAGAAACTATTCATTAAACTTGCCAAAGACACCAAATTGGGAGGAGTAGCAAATACAGTGGAAGATATAGAATTCAAGATATCTGAACACACTTGAAAAATTCAACAAGTGCAGAGTTCTACATCTGGGTAACAGAAATGAGAAACACCCATCATGCATCGGGGACACACTTCTAGGTAACAGTGTCTGTAAACAAGATCTTTGGGTACAGTTGGACTGTAAATTAAATATGAGTAGTCAGTGAGTCACACCATCCAAATCATAAGATGTCATAGTCCCACTGTACACGGGTTAGGCCACACTTGGAGTACTGTGTGAAGTTCTGGAAGCCTCACTTCAAAAATGATGAGGACAGAATGGAGTGGGTGCAAAGGAGGGTGACAAAGATGATCTGGGGCCTGGAGACCAAGCCCTATGAGGAAAGGGCTTGGAGAAGAGGAAATTGAGGGGGGACATGATTGCTCTCGTTAAGTATTTGAAAGGCTGTCACTTAGAGGAGGGCAGGGAACTGTTCCTGTTGGCAACAGAGCAAAGGACTCACGATAATGGATTTAAATTACGGGCAGAAAGATACCTACTGGATATTAGGGGGGAAATTTTACTATAAGAGTAGTTCAGCAGTGGAAGTGGCTGCCTACAAAGGCAGTGAGCTCCTCCTTACTGGCAGTCTTCAAGTAGTGGCTTGATGAACAGTTGTCAGGCATGGTTTAGGCTGATCCTGCATTGAGCAGGGGGTTGGACTAGATAGCCTGAATGGCCCCTTCCAACTCTATGAAAATGGTGACTGAGAACTCATTCTTTTCTTAAAGCTACAGGCATTGTTTCTGTTATTTGGGGAATTTTAAATGTCTGGGGTTTTTTTTAACTTTCCGATATTTCTGCAAATTTGGATTTTCTTCAGGTTTGCCAAGAAATTCCACCTATCTTCCTTTTTGCAGATCTATTTATGCAACTCTATGGTGTGATTCAGAATTAGATGGTGTGATTCAGAATTAGATATGTGAGCTAGTTTGGCCTTAAAGATATTAATAATGGACAACAATAATAAAGCATAGGCATGGAATCAGGTTAAAGTGATTTTCTAACCAGACAATGCTAGTTACCACAATAAGAGTTCCTTTTTGAGTCACAAGGCATATGCTTCTTTATTTGTTATGATAAGTTTCAAATGTAGTTTGAGCAAAAATCTATATGTCAGTCCAGGGAGGAGGACAATATTTGTCCCTGTGGGCAATAATTCCTCTCCCTCTTGAATACAGAAATTTGTTTTCTATATGAAGGCAGCAAATAACAAACCTCTATAATGGAGGACACTTTGGTTGAGAATTATTACATTAGCCTCATTAGAGTGGCAAAACTAACTTAAAAACTATCTGTGACAGGTTTATTACTTGCCTCTGGGACTTAGAAAATAATAAGAGGCAAAGCAGATTTGCATGAGCGAGTTTCTAAGTCTCATTACGTGGATTTCTTGAAGTAAAAAGCTGCAGTAATATCAGACAAACAGATTGCATGGTAACCTTTCCTATCTCCTTCATGTAGGCAGCTTCATTAACACCTACAGTACACTGTCAGTTCTTAACAGAGATTAGCTGTGAGAAATTAGAATTATAAACACATTATTCCCAAGACAAAGGGAAGATCTCAGGCACTCAGGTGAATAAATAAGAACTTTGTAATTAGAGCCATCAGATTTATCCTACATCTCCATTTGAAACTATGTTTAAGGATTGGATCTTTTTTGTTGTTGTTCAGTCGCACAGTCGAGTCCGACTCTTCGCGACCCCATGGACCAGATCACGCCAGGCCTTCCTGTCTTCCACCGTCCTCTGAAGTTTGCTCAATTTCATGTTCGTTGCATCTAAGACACTGTCTAACCATCTTATCCTTTGCTGTCCCCGTCTTCTTTGACCTTCAATCTTTCCCAGTATCAGGGTCTTCTCCAGTGAGTGCTCCCTTCTCATTTGGTGGCCAAAGTATTTGAGCTTCAGTTTCATTAGGATCCTACAGGATTGTTTATCACCTCATAAAGGACACATTCTTCAAATTTCCTTTGGTCTCCATCCTGCTGAGGTCACTAAGACCATGGTGAAAAATAGTGGCTAAAAAGATATGATTGTTAGGACCATGCAGATATTATTTTGTTATTTATGTGTTATTTTATTCTGGTTTAGATTGGTTTTAAAAAAAACACAACAACTATTATTTGTAAGCCACCTTGAACAGTGAGGAAAGGTTGGATAGAAATGGGTTTTTTATTGTATTTATTATCCAAAATTTATATTCCTCCTTTCTGCCCTTGTAAGGGCCACCAAAGCAGTTTTAATAAACAAATAAATAAAAATATACTGAGCTGTCAAGAGATCACAGATTAACATTATAAGGGGAAACTTTTGGTCTGAAACCACTCTTGTGAAAGAACTGGCTCACGAAATATGACTGTTTATGTAAACAAAGTATTTGCTTGTGACATAAACATGTCTGGGCCTGACCTGGATAGCCCAGGCGAGCACAATTCTGTCAGATCTTGGAAGCTAAGCAGGGGCAGCCCTGGCTAGTATCTGGATGAGAGACCTCCAAGGAATACCAGGGTCATGACATGAAGGCAGGCAATGACAAACCACCTCTAAACATCTCTTACCTTGAAAACCCTATGGGGTCACCATGTCAGCTGTAACTTGACATCATTTTCCACCATAAACATGTCTGCCATTGGGGTAGATAGGCTTAAGAAGCCATAGTCTTGATGAAAAATGGAGTTGGATGTCCAGTTGGTGACACGATAGAGTGAGTAGACAGAAGATTACGTGACATAAAGCTAATAAGGGGTATTATTGTGTACAGCATGTGTGGTTAACAGCAACAAAAAGCCTACATTCCCAGGAGGCAGACAACAGTACAGAGAGTACATCACTAACTATTATCCATGTAGACTTAAATACAGGGACAGGATTAGTCATAAAATTACCCCTAAAGAAGTACAGAAGTGAGCAATTGGAGCACTGTAACTGAGGGTTTCTAAAAAATTTATGTCCAATTAAGTCTTTGGGGCAACCTTATAAAGTTATTTAGTCCTAGCAGGCTGTTGAATGTTTAATCATTTTGTGCTGCTGAAATCAACCCCTTAGCAGATGGCTGGCTTTCACAACACACAAGACTACTTTACAGAATTCTCACTGGGTTGAGCAGTAACCAGAATATTTTCTGTTGAGCACAACTATACAGTCACAATGTTATCATTCTATCTCCATACAACTTGCTTGTTCCTTGGAGAACCCATGACAATATTCAGACGACAGCTGAGGGTGGGGTGTGTCCAGAATAATCTCTCCTTATATATAAAAGAGTTTTGGGATGACTCTTCAACATGCTCCCACAGCCTTTGGCCCATGGAACAGTCACTCTTGAGGTCTCTCCATCCATTGGTAGCTGCGTTGCTTGTGTTCCACCCACAGGCACAGCGAACACCAAAAATCAACTCAGAACACAACTTCACTTCAGCAGGGAGGATACCTCGCTCGGCCGGGGCCCTGCCTTTTAGCCTCCTCCTTCCTGCCGCGGCTCCATCGGCATGTGGCGGCCTTGTGGACCCAAGTTGCCTTCTTCCCCTCCCACTTCCCCCGCTCTGCTGCCACTGGCCTCTCTGTCGCTTCTCCCACCCCACACTCCTCTGCACCTCACCAGCTCCAGGTCAGTGAGGGGCCGCAGGGCACGTCTGGCCATGGTGAGGGGGGCCCGTGCGAGGCCGCCGGACACCGTGCCTCACCCACTCATGGTCAGCTTGGCTTTTTGTGTGCAGCAGTGGAACACCACCACCTTTGCCTCAGTGGCAGCTAGAATAACTCACTGCACTGCACTGCACTGCACTGCACTGACGTTGCCACTCCACTCGACATCTTGCTCCTCAATCACTGGCCAGCCCCACCACCCGCCTTTCAACAGCCGAGCTCCCCCACTGTCCCACCCCAATCCCCTGCCGGCCGTTGTCATTCTTATGAATGATTCCTGCATGCATGCGTGTGTGCATGCCCTCACTCACCCTCTGGCACTGCTGCCCGCCCTGCCCGCCCTGCCCGCCCTGCCTGCCTGCCTGGCTGCTGCAGCTCTGGCCACTTGTGGCCTGACCAGCAGGGGGCTGGGGGCTTGGCCTGAGATGCACATAGCAGGAAGGAACGGACCCGCACTACCCCAAAGGAGCTCCTAATAGGCAGATGGTTCGAATAAGTGCATGAGAGGCGCGAAAGGGCAGTGTGTGTGAGACATGTACGGGCCAAGGAGAGTGACCCAAAAGAAGTTGTTCCTTGCGCTTTGCACGCTGTTGGGCTCGACACAACCACACCTCTGCTGGACCATGGCGGACTTCTCAGGTTTGCTGTGCCACCTCTCCTTACATATCATTGTGCCCTCAACCCCAAGGCTGGGGATGGGAAGAGACACCGGGGTGGCTGGGGGGGAGCTTCCTGTGCACCAACATGCCACATCTTGCTAGAGCTTGTTGTATTGATGCTACAATGGCCTTTTCTCCTAGTTTAACATATTGCCAAAAGAACAGAGAACTGACACATATTTGGTTAGATTCACAGAATGGAAAGGCTTCCAGTCACTGTTGCCTGGAATTTCTAGTACATCCCATAACATAGGTGTCTCTTCCTGCTTCCCTGTTCTTCCTCCTCCGATGGTGACAGCCCTTTAATTTAATATTCCACCGTATTGAGATTATACTTTAATTCCAAAACAATCTATCTATGCATGGTCCCAAAGGCATGAAGTAAATTAGAAGGGCACAATAAACTGAAGGAAATATTTATGTTCTTACCCAAAAAGTTCACACAAATATTCTTTCTCATTCTGTGAGCTTCACAGATGAAATTCCTACTGGTTTAAATAAAAGGTACAGAAATAGAAACAATGATTGGCTAAAACGTTTGTTTGGGCATATTATATAGTATAATGCCACAATTTGGCAGAAAACACAAGTCAGACAATGTTCCCAAATGTGACGGGAATATAATTATCCTTGAACTTGAAAATGATGTGGAAAAGTATTAAAATATAGTCTTCAGTATTCAAATAAGATCTCAATAAATATATGCATTTACTTTTATTTAAAACATTTCTATGTTGCCTTTCCACCCAAATAGGGTCTCCAAGAAACCGAATATCAAAGCATTTAAAATATTAAAGCAGCGTTTAAAATAAGGCATACATAAAATATACAATATGTATATGTAATAGGTCTTTGGTAGAAACTACTGAGCGTTTCTTCTTTTTCTGTGTAATCTATTCAGATCTGAGAAGAAAATTTCTGGATCCTCATCTGAATAAGAAACCTGTTTGCTTTTCTAACTATCATTTAATGATTCTGTTAGCAGACTTGGGTTTTGGTATAACATTAGATGTGTCTAAATATATAGTTGCTGCAATTACTGAATATTGAACAACAATCACCTTTTTGTTTTATTGCTGTCTTTTTCTGGTTGAACAGCCTATTGGCTTTAAGACCTAGATGGGGAAATTATATAATATTTAAACAATTCCATAAAAATATATAGACATACAAACACAACAAAACCAGGAAACAGGGCTAGTAAGAGTTACTGCAGGTACACCAAATAAACAAACAAAAAGTCTTCACCCACTCATTGAAGACGCTTCCTGCGGGAGACAGATGATTTTCCCTAGGGAGGGAGTTCCAAAGTTTCCGTGCCACAACCGAGAAGGCCCTTTTTCAAGTTGCCACCCATCTAGCATCAGATGGTGGGGGTACCCAAAGCAGGGCCTCTGAAAATGACCAGAGGGAACAGATAGGTTCTTATTGGAGAAGGTGACCCTTCAGAGATGCCACAAGTCGTAAAGGGCTTTACATGTAATTCTTGGTATCTTGACTTGAGCCTGGAAGTGTAGATGGAACAAGACTGGAGTGATATGGGGGGATGGGGCAATACTGCAGAACATGGCAAATGCCTGAACTGCTATCTCCAGCCCTGATCTAACCTCTCACCCACTCTACACACCAGCAGACCACTCATCTACAGTCCAAACTATGGGGAAATTGGGAAGACCTATATCACAATCCCAAGCTGGCAAAACTAAAACAGTTCACCCTTATTTCTCGGTGGAAAACACAAAAACTTGGCCGGAAACAGAGGCCCTGCTGCTAAACAAAATGGTGACCAGCATTCCTCCCGTGCTTACCGAGATTCCTCTGGAAAAATCAGTGCTGCAAACTCTGCAAACATCACTACAAGCTTCCTTTCAATTCATGGAACAATCAATCCTGAATGCCCTGACTGAAAAAATGGCAGGTATGCTACACCCTTTAACTGATAAACTAAATGGAATTGCTGAGACCCTGGCACAGGCGGTGCAGACAGCCGACATGGCACTCACACTCAGCCAGACCTTACAAGAAGAAATCTGCTCACTTCAGGGAGAATCTCAAGCTCTAAAAGATTGGCTCTCACAACTAGAAACGACTATATGACAAAAGAACCTCAGTTTTGGGGTCTGCCTGAAGGTCTGGAAGGGAACATTGATCTTGTATGTTTCATCGGTAACTGGATAGCCTCTGAACTGGGGGCAGAGGAAGGTGTCTTCCCTGTAATCCTTAAAGCCTTCAGTGAAGATCATCAAACAGCTCCCAACAAAAAATACCCAAGAGACATCCTAGTTACCTTCACTGACCTCCAGGTACATAAATCAGTTCTTCACCTTGCTAAACAAAAGGGCCATCTCTCTTTTCAAGATAACAGCATCTCTGTACTGCCACATATCCCCCCGAAGCACTCCAGATCCAGAGGGTCTTAAAACCAATAATTCCAAGACTGCAAGAAGCCAACTACAGATATGGATGAACTGCACAAGGGAAACTTCTAGTACAACATCACGGGCACCAATTCCTGGCCCAAGACAAAGACACTGGCTAACTCGGTTCTACAAGTTTTGCAACCCGAAGACTCTGCAGACCCAGGTAAGAAATCACACAAGATGAAGTTCTTCCCTACCGAATCACCGATGAAGACAACCAAGGTACCAGCACGTTCATCACCATGATCCGAACTGGCAAGACATGACAGACTTATCTTCTCATCGAATTTTTTATTTTCCATTGATAGAACTACCGGTCTTATCATGATGCCACAGACTGAACACCATGCTTTATAGCACACAGACTGTAGTAAGTGGCTGCCTTACCCTAGGCTCTTACTCTAATCCAATTTGGGGAGGGGAGAAAGAGGTGGGAGAGTGAAGAGGTTTGAAGCCCTCACTTACCTTAGTGCCTTACTCTGGTTTTTTTGGCATTTAACCTCCACAAGGTTAATTCCTTCTGTGAACTGTGATTATATGTTTTAGTTGTGTTAGTTGTTTGATTGTTCAGTTGATTGCTACTTTATAAGATACTTCGCCTATAAGAAAGGCGAAGTCTATTGGACTCATATAATTCTTTGTATTACCTTAATTACTGAACATTTAGGTCTTAAAACTAAATATACTCTAGGGTAATTCCAATCTAGACAGATTAGGTTTTTAGATTGAATACTCTCATTGGAGTAATTTAAGTCACAGAGCAGTCAGGTCTTTAGGTTAAATACTATCTTTAGAACAATTCATTTTTAGGAAACTAGGTCTTTAGAATTAGTACAATTCTTTAAAATAAGTCATATTTTAGATAGGCTAGATCTTTAGGATAATTCAAATTATAGATCAATTAGGTCTTTAGGTTAACATAACTTTTTAGATTTACCCCAACTCATCACAGCTTGCTACCTGAATTTATCCTTTGTGGTATAGCCTCCATTTATCCTTTTTTGGTTATTGATCTTAACAATACCTAGATATGTTTTCAGAATAAAGATCAAACGTTTGTATGTTAGATTATGTTTTACATGTTGTTTTTGACTGCCTATAACCTATATCACAATGTGTTACAGAATGCCCTCATCTTTTGAACTGATGACACAGTTGAACACTTTCTGTTATAATTTTATTTTCAAAAATATATTTTCTGCATACTATTTTGTAATACTGTTAATTGTTTCAATAAAAATTATTATTTAAAAAAAGACTGGAGTGATATGTTTCCTATGACCCACTCCAGTGAACATTCTGAACCAACTGCAGCTTCCAGACAGTCTTCTAGGGAAATGCATTGCAGTTATCAAATCGACATGTTACCAATATCAACCAAAAACACAAATAAACTTAGATAGAATCAAGGAGGCACAGATGGGGGAGAGGAATATTGCTGTGCACTGCCCTAAACTTCTTGGAGGAAAGGCAGAACAAAAATGCCAGTTGGTAGGTATGGCCCAAAGACCATTCTCAACTTAGATTTCAACACAGTAGTCAAAGATCTTGTCACCTTCTTTTTACTTCTCTTGCCTCTTTTAGTCAAGACCTTGCTGCCTACAGTGGCAAAGCAAGGGAAAATATTAACATTGGAAGACTATTTGAGATAGCAACTAAACCAGGCTCAACAGCAATGTAACTTCAAGAAATACTCTGGGGTAACTCATTGATATGCCTGTGTATCTGAATGTACACTGGTGTAGCACCCTCCAAAGCTAATTCCACACCACTGGAAACCTGGTGGCAGCCCAACTGGACCAAATACTAGGACCAGAAACTTACAGCAACAGGGGCATGTTGGTGGAAGAATTATGGTTGCCAGCTCTGGCTTGGGAAATTCCTGGAGATGTGGGGGTGGAGCATGTGGAGGGGGGGATTTGGGGAGGGATTTCACCTAGAATCTATGGTATACCATAGAGTCTGCTCTCTGAAGCTGCCATTTTCTCCATGGAACCTGATCTCTGTAGTCTGGAGAAAAGCTGCAATTCCAAGGGAGCTCTGGGTTGCACCCTGGGGGTTAGAAAGCCTAGGAATAACGCTAGCATAACATTAATCCGGCAAAAATGCTGAAGTTCAAATGCTCCCATTGAACCCAATGGGACTGAAAAGAAAAGTCCCTGTGCTTCCCTCCCAATAGGCTTAACTAGCCCTATCACAGCTTAGGATACCAGCTAAATCTGCAGCCAATCACAGCTCATCTAAGCACTCTATAAACCTCAGCTAGGACCTTCATACCTCAAATAATAGGGCACACAGCATGGGCTTCATCTCTTTGCCCCCATGTTGCTAAGAACCCTCACAAGTACTCTTCTTCAGCACACAAATTCCAACCTAGATCCTTCAGTCCTCCAGCTGGGGGTGCAGTCAAAAGTCAGGTAAGCAAAGAATAGGATATCCTGCCTCATACTTTCACTGCTGCAAACTTCTGCCCACCACACACCAGAGACAAACTTTGGTAGGAGACCTGTCACACTCTGCTGGCTCTGCCTGCTATCATTCAGCTCGGTGGCAGGGGGAAATGCTGTAAGAAATGGTGTCACCATGATCTCCCTTCTGGCATGATTTAGAAGCACTGCCATCACATTGGGCAATGCTGTAGCATTCTTCCCAAACTCTATGGTTAAACCATAGAGTTTGGGGCAAATGCTAGAGTGTCACCCATATGTCATGATGTCACTTCTCTGGTCAACCCTGCTTAGCTTCCGAGATCTGTCAAAATCGGGCTAGTTTAGCCTATCCATGGCAGAGCAAGGACTCATATTTGTACAGAATTAATTCAACTGAAATGGAAATTACCTCAATAGCATACATTTTCTTATTTTTCTTCATTATAACTCTTCCTTTTGTTTGCAGTTATTACTTCTCAGCCAAGTGCTGTTGTACACTTGACCACAGTGCAACTCTGCTATATTTATTAAACACCAACATCAACAATCCTTTCTCCCTAAACCATTACTAGCAGCATCCCCCCCACAGCACAGGGAGCTCAGGGTATGCACAATGCACAAAAAGGACAGAATATAACTATAATCTATTTATTTGTTTGTTTGTTTGGTGTAGTGGTTAGGAGTGTGGACACTAATCTGGGAGAATCAGGTTTGATTCCCCACTCCTCCACTTGCAGCTGCTGAAGTGACCTTAGGTCAGTCACAAGCTCTCTCAGAGCTGTTCTCTCAGGAGCAGTTGTCGAAAGAGCTCTCTCAACCCCATCTACCTCACAGGGTGTCTGTTGTGGGGAGGGGAAGGGAAAGGAGATTGTACATTGTTTTGAGGCTGTTAATGTGATGTTGCACAGCTGTTAAACCCACATACAAGTGGGGTGAACAGAGCACAGCCTGGATGAGACTCCTAATGCTGACAAAACACCCTGGCCTCTTTGCCCTGCAGGATCAGAGTTCCAAGTTGCCCCCCCAACAGTTACCCCCCCCCAGTCAGAATACCGAGACAGACAACAGTTTGGAAGGAAACAAGGGCCACTTTATTAACTATTTAACATAACATTGCGGCAAGGGACCATCTAAGCGAGCACAGAACAGGCAAGGCAGGTGTCACTCCCTGACCAACCTCCTTGACCTTTTCACGGGTGGGTCACCCAGCTCCGGTCTTGAGCGGTCTGGCTCACAACCGGCAGCCCAGCAAACTGGTTGCCACCTAGGAGCACCTACCCCTGAAGCATTACAACTTGCAGAGAGGAGCCTTACCCTAAGAGGTTCCCAGAGGTGATCACCATTCCCCACCCTGGACCATAAAATCCGAAGGCAGTCCCTGATGACCCCCTCTTCCCCAACAGGAAATTGCCATAAGGTGCTCACCAGTTCTAGTTTCTTGCCCGCACAAACCTGCCAAGTGACCAACCTATTTAGATGCCGACCACCACAACCAGCTATTCAATCCGCTGCTCTCAGTGCAAGGTAGGCAAAAGCACCTCCACCCTTTCAGCCAATCCTGGGTAGAGGTGAAAAATTCCTACCTGGCCCCAATAGGCGGCCAGCAGCAGCCTACACTAAGAACAGGGAGGGAGGGTGGGCGAGCACGGGTTCCAACTGTCTGGGTGGGAGCGAAGCCCGGTCGTCTGACAGGGCCGGTTCCACCCCCTACCCACATAACAACATGTTGTGTCATGGTGAGGGTCGCTGCCCCGGTCTCCTCTTTACTAGCAGCATCGCCCCTGGCATCCAGCGGCATTGCCGGGAGGCCGGGAGCTCCAAAACTGCAGAATTACTTCACAAAGCTCCAGAGCTCAAGACTGAGCTATTAATTATGAATACACAAACATCCTGTAATTTAGTGAGGGGATTATTTAAAAAGAAAACATAAACTATGTTTTTTTCTTCTTGTGCCCTTGAAACAGGAGAAAATTATGCAGTGACTGGATGCAAACTTTTCCAAGGTGAACAGCATTAATGAAGAAACCTTGCAAACACAAGTGATAGGACTGGCTTTAAGTTTTGCTTAATCCTGTTTGCTAAAGGAAATTTTTTTTCAACGTAGCAACAAAATGTATGTCTTTAATGAAAGTAATTTGAAGAATGGCTTCTAAGCAACGGCTTACCATCTTGTTAAGCGAGCAAGAAAAGGGACAAACTAGTTCCATTTGTTGTTTACTTTGTGGTTACAATCACAGATCAGCTTTACCACTATGTCATATACTTTATGAAGGCTGCGGAATATTGTCACATTTTCCATGTAAGTCTTCTTCAAAGCCAGCTGAAACGGTGTGTTTCAGTTAATTAAGTTATCTAGAAATAAACATAGCACACTGGCTGATTGTATTCTTTTGGGTCTCCCAACATCTTTTGGAGGCTGTGAAGAAATGCATTTTGTCTTCCTAGGTTTGAAATGAGCAAAACCTTTGCTCTGAGTTTTTAAAGGGCAGAGCGCAGGGAGAAAGGAGGGGAGTCAGTCCAATTGCATTCAAGACTTACCTCAGCCCACCTTCATGCAAATGCTAATAAGTCTAGACAATGGGATGGTCAATTCCCCCCCTCTTCCAAGGAGTGGACAGAGATTTGGACGAACTGAATGCTAGAGAGGCTTGAGGAAGGAAATTTCTGGAGATGTCAGGAAAAGCTTACTGGACCTGTTCTGACCGGGTCAGTGGGAGGGGAGAAGATAAAAACTCCCTGCAGCAAGGAGGAGGTCTCTTTCTTTGGGGGATGAGTGCAGGAGGATGATGACGAAGAGGAGATTGGATTTATACCCTTCCCTTCACTACCCAAAGGAATCTCAGAGTGGCTTACAATCTCCTTTCCCTTCCCCTCCCCACAACAGACACCCTGTAAGGTAGGTGGGGCTGAGAGAGCTCTTTTGAGGACTGCTCTTGAGAGAACAGCTCTGAGAGAACTTGTGACTGACCCAAGGTCACAGCAGCAGCAGAGAGCAGGAGCAGAAGAGCAGAGAGCACTCTTAAGACAGCCATTGACCATGTGCTGGCCTAAAGAGCTGGAGAAAGCTACAAGGTAAAGGTAACTCTGTAGATATCTGTAAACTTCTAAGCTAAGGACCCTGTCCTATTTTAACATCTGATGGGGCATGTATAGAGAGAGGGACAGAGGAATTGCATTTTACCAATTTCTTTTGTATTCCTTGCTCAATCTGGTGCTCTGCTAGAAGTATGCTTGTGAAAATTTACTTTTTAATAAATACTTTATAACCTTTGATGCTGGTAGTGGTGTTTTGTACCACATAAACCTTCACTATCTTGGACAGGA
>NW_015164216.1:169331-183609 GCF_001447785.1 Gekko japonicus
AGGAATGCCAGGGGGAAGGCAGGCAGTTGGCCAGCAACTATTCCTCCAGGGGTGCACAAGGCAGTAAACTGTCCCTGTAGTGACCAGGAACTGGGCAGTGGGAAACACAGAGGCAAGGCCTCAGAACTTGGAAAGAAGCTGGGACCCTCCTGACCCTCCCAATGGGCAATTCCATGCAAAGGTCAAGTGGTGGCAGCAGGTTACTGGAGAGAGAGAAAAGTCTCTCCAGGTGCTGGAAAAACTTTGGAGGGCAGGGTGGAATAGGGCCTGCAGGCCAGAGCAGGCCTGTTCCATCAAAGAAAACTCAATATATTTTACAGTAGTGGTCTTCAGGACCCTCAATTAGGTCATAGAGCTCCACCTGTGAGACACAAGGCCCTGTAGAGTCACATTGTCTGTTGCTTTTTGGAAAGACCTGCTGTTATACAGAGTGAGGATGTCATGCAGACACATTGAGAGGAACAGCATCAATAGTAAAGAATATTTCTTTTTAGCTCATGCAGGATCAACCCATCTCCCTACAAAAATTCTCCCTTGCCTTCTCTCTAGGTCAGCCAGGTCTCCTATGGGACCAGTGGCTCCCAGTGCTGCTGCTTGCTGGAGTAGCAGGAACAAAATAGAGAATCAATATTATTTGCGTGAAACGCTGTGGTTTTACTATAGAGTTTCAGATGAATCCCAGAGTGTCACCCAGTGTTGGTGACGTCACTTCTAGGGTCATGCCAGAAGTGATGTTGCATCACCAGCACAAATCACATCATCAGGTTGGTGCCTACCCACATCTTCTGGGAGGTTGCCAGAACTGGTCTGGCAAACCTAATTCTGACCTTTTCTACACCTCAGTGTTTCCCACTGAGTTGAATCCCCAGCTGATGCTCTGACTTCTGCAAAAGAGCATTTATTTCAGGGATTTTTCTCCTTGAATTGGGATCCGACCCTCCCCATGTGTTCCGCACTTCCTTTGGAAAGGGGTTGCACGACCATGTCATCATATACTTCATCAGCAATGGAACCTCCTTTTTTAAGGCATGTGCAGTAACATTATAACATCATAACCAGTGTTCCCTCTAAGCTGAGTTAGTGTGAGCTAGCTCACAATTTTTAACCTCTGGCTCACACATTTTTGTCTTAGCTCAGGAAGGATGGCTCCAAACCAAACTAATTTATATAGTAGCCAAATCGCTCACTCAAAACTTTAATGCCAGTAGTTCACAAAGTAGAATTTTTGCTCACAAGACTCCACAGCTTACAGGACGCATTGATCATAACATTGTTTTTAAAAGGCTGGATGTATCGTGGGGAACAGCATGATTGCCGCCATTTCAAAGGTCCCCTGCTCCTCCTTAGTCACCAACTAAGGAATTGGCCGGCAAAGAACCCAACAAAATCTTAACAAAAATAGTATTCTGTTCACGATTGCCAAACTGGATACACCAATTCATAACAGTGTCATTCAATAATTATGAAGCACTCAAAATATGTCACCGACGTAACCTCCTTTTTTGTGTGCACGTGCAATAGTGTTATAACATCATAACACTGTAAAAAAAAAAGTCTGGGTGTATCAAGGGGAACAGCATGATTGCCACCGTTTCAAAGGTCCCCTGCTCCTCCTTAGTCACCAACTAAGGACATGGCTGGAGATTATCAGACTGAATACACCAGTTCATAACTGTATTATCCAATAATTATGAGGCACGCTAAATGTGTCCTCATGTACTTCGTCAGCAAGGGAATCTCTCTTTTTTTGCATATGCAGTAATTTTACAACATCATAACATCATAACATCACATAATGACTGGCAAAGATTCCACATAATCCTATGCAGTAATTTTATAACATCATAACATAGCAAAAACAAAGAAAACACCAGGAGCTATAGAGGAGGGTGGGGGGAATGAAGAAACAATACAAGCGTGTGGCATCAAAACCTACCCACCAAAAAAAAAGGAAAGGAAAGGAAAGGAACTTCATGGACGGGTAATTGCATGGAGAAGGCTATGTGAAACTTCACTGCCCATTTTGTCCCAGCATTATAAAGTTGCTATATTATAATTTCTAAAAATTGTGTTGCAATGCAAACATTACACTTTTTTAAAAAACAGTGGATTGCTCAGGGGACAACCTGAAGGGTGCCAGCGGGGGTGTGAGCACACAACACTGCCAACTCAAAAAGGCAGCAGGGAACAAAATTTGAAATTGGGAATTTCTCACTGGAAAACTGCGAGTTCATATCTGAAGGGAAAAAATCACAGGAAAAGTGGATTCAGAAAACATGGAGTACTTAAGTATTTTGCCAAAAGAATCACAAAAAATGATTTACATTGTATATTACACATTATTATTTCTGCAAGAATTTTGTTCACTAAAAATTGGAGGAAGACAGAGTTACCAACCCGAGCTGAAATTATTGGTAAAATCATGGAAGCAGCTGAAATTGATAAGCTCGCCTTCTACTTAAAAGATAGGACAGATATGCAATTCGAAAGGACGTGGTCAAAGTTTTATAAGTGTGTGGAAAACCAGGCTATAGGAAAGTAAACAAATACATTTAAAAAAGGAAACAGTGACAATAGAGGCAGTAACATTAAATATTTATTTTGGTAAGTGAAAACTGCAATGGGAAATGAATGGCAGTCTAGTGGAGAATAATATAGACAATTTATAGATGTTCTATGGATATTGTAGTCAGCTTTGCTCACTCTTTTATGGTATGTTTTGTTGTTATCCTGTTCTGTATGTTGTATGTTTGTCTTTTTTGGTTGTTAAAAAATAAAAATAATAATAACCAAAAAAAGAAAACATGGATTTTATGGTATGTTTTGTTGTTATCCTGTACTGTATGTTGTACGTTTGTCTTTTTTGGTTGTTAAAATAATAATAAATATAATAATAACCAAAAAAAGAAAACATGGAGTACTGGGGCACTAAATTCTGATCTGCTCCTGGGGAGGCCAAAAGCTGTGCTGAATGTTTTACAAACTTTGATTATTTAAGAATGCTGATGCAGAGGTTTGCATGTGTGCGGCAATGGTCTCTCTCTTTTCCTTCAGCCAGGCCTCCAACATCCCCTGGACATAGAGTTTGGCAGGGGTCCCCTGCTTTTGGGGGGTTCTACCCACCACCGGCCAGCTTGCCTACAGGGGAAGCCCTGCCCCCAAGCCCCAACACCTGCAGCCACCCCTCTCCCTTCTCCCTGCACTTAAAGGGGCTTCCTTTAAGTGCAGGGAGCTGGCGTTTCCAGCATGTCCAATCTCCAAGTGGAGATCGGGTATGCGAAGCCTTCCAGCTCCCTGCATTTAAAGGGGCCCCTTTAAGTGCAGTGAGCTGGCGTTTCCCATGCGCCCATCAGGCATGTGGGGATGTCCCCAACGTGACATCATCGGGGATGCCCCGCCCCCTCCGGGAATGCCCCCCAAAGTCCCCCGCTGGGGGCTAAAGTGGGCTTGGCAACCCTAAACCCAAGACACTTCTTCCATTTTTTGTCAGATGTTATGATGACACATGACTTCCTTCAACTGCTTACAGCTATGCAAGTCCCATGGAAAGTCTTGGGGGTTAAAGGTGGGGTCCTCACCTGAGAAAGGTTGAATACCATTGTATTGTAAGGATGACAACTGAGCTCTGTACGTGGAACACACAGAACCAACTGCAAGATAAAAGTCTTCTGATCTGGTTCTAAAGGACTTTTAATAAAAGGGACAATGAATGCTCAGTTGTCAATCTGTATGTTGGCTTGGAAATGTAAGTGGCCACTGCTGTCAGAAAACATATATGGTAGTGAACAGCGATTTCATCTAACTGACTGTTTTCCTCACAAAAAAAGAACACATTTACGAAAGTAAAGTGAGGACACATACACACAGTGTAGCTATGAGGCCTGAACCCCAATATTTTTGTTCGCAGAAGAGACTGGAATAGCAGGCAGAAAGCTGACAGAAAATCAGAAGTGATCAGGAATCCAAGCTGTCCCTCACATGCCAACAGCAAAAATGACCAGATCTTAACTAAAGAGATACCTAGACATTTCCTTCTATCACACTTCATGCCCACTCCTGTATTTACATCAGCAATAGATGTAACTTTGTCAGGGATATAATGGTTAAAAATGAAAACCTGAAGCAAGAAAACCAATTTCATAATATGGGAAACACAAAGGCAGCCAAAGATGTTTGAACAGCATTCTGGGATGGCAGAGACAGGAAAAGGAAATTCAATCAAAAGGGAATCCCTCCAAATTAAATCAAGGTGGAATCTTCACTTTAGGAAGAAGCAAGAAGAAACAGAGTCCAAATACACATATCACAGACAAAGCCTTCTTTGCACATTTGCTTCTAAAATAGCAAAATCCTGTCTAAGAATTAAGAACAACTTAGTATGTAATATATTCCTTGCATTAACCTATTGTTTTAAATGTATTTAAACTCCTGACTTTCTGGATTCAGTTGCTGATACTTCATCCTCTCTTTTAGAGCTACCGCAAGGACCCTAGACCAACAATATTGGGGGAAAACCCAAGATCTCAATCCCTCCCCCCCCACACACACACACAGTATAAGCACTGTATGTTTCAAAAAATCGTAAGAAAATTTCTTTATCTTTGGCACTATAAATCTGTGCTGGACTCTTAACTTAAGCTCTCATGCTCATGCAGTGGTTTGTGATTTGGGCATTACACACGGAGAGGGGAAGACATAGAGAGCCCTGGTGAGTCTGTGTAAATTCTGGCAATCAGCTTTCAGCCACACAGGTGAGGGACTGGGTTGCTTGGGATGCTATTCTTGTAATCTAACAAGGGGAATTAGGCCAAGGTAGTGAGAGGAAAAGTCCTAAGTAAAATTATGAGTTTTTAGCATTAAACCTATAACGATGACCGGGGAGCAGTCAGGAATCTGTGTACATGTGAGACAAGGATCATATTGAATGTACAGTGAATCAGGGGTACAGTGCAATACTTTTCAAACAGCACTCAAAATTCATTATCTATTTATTTAAAATACTGATATTCCACCATGCCACCAAGGGGTCCAAAAGCAGCTGGGATCATAAATTATGTCAAGTGGTATTAGCTGCTGCAAAATTTCCTTTTGGACATTCATTTTTTTCAAGATACTGTTTTCTACAAATGCAACATAGGACAAGACTGCTGAGGTACCATGCAGCTTTGGTCTGCATTGCACTATAGTGAAGCTGGACCATTCTAAAAAGTTTGTGTGCCACCTACCCCTTCCCAGTACAAGCCCCAAAAGCCACTCCTGACAATCAGGGAACAGCATCAGGTGTGGAGAAGCAGGTTGCAGCAAGATGGGGGGATTGGCAGAAATCCACCCTCATTTCTTTGAGCTTTTGCTCCATTTGCAGAAGGGCTGGATCAGATCCAACATTAATATCATTCCTGTCAAGACAGGTTGTACGTTTGAGTTTTTAATTAAGGGCTACGACATGTCTCTGAATGTTATTTGTGAGTCTCAGGAAGCATGACCTGAAAGTGTTGTGAATTTATGATGAAGGGGAAAAAAAAAACGTTTATTTTTAAATGGAATAGCAGGTCCACTGGCAGTATTTGGGATTTTTTTAAAAATTAAACAATATAATATATTTGACTATAGGTTTTTTTAAATAATATTTTTATTTTAATATTTATGACAGGGATACAAAATAAAAGGAGAAGAAAGGGGGGAAATTGAAAGAAGAAGCAAAAACATCAAATTTTAACACGTATTAAGGACTAATCACTAATATGAAACTATAAAACATGAAAATTGTAACAAATCGCCTATACTACTATTTCCATCTATATATCTAATAACCAAGGGTCCCTCTGCATGCAGATACTTATTTCCCATAATCTGGGGCACATAATCTGGGGATCTTTCAGCAAACTTGGGGCACTCTCCAGGTTTGCAGAAAAATCTAAAATGTTTAAAAAAGTATATGGGGGATACTTAAATCCACCCCCAAAGTAAAACTGCTTGCTCTGCACATGCACAGAGAATGGACTTATGGGAGGCATGGGGAAAGCTACTGGAGCTGTGAGGGAAGCTGCCATGGCAATAACTGTCCCCGCTGCTGCTGGGACCACCGGGAAAAGACACTAGAGATGCTAGGGAACTGCTGCACCAATAACCATGTGGCCCACCACCAGACCCATCCCAGCCATTGCCGGGACTGCTGGCAACAAAGAGTAGGACTTCAGCCACCAGGTTTGGGCACTCCCAGGGAGGGGAGGTGGCTGGGTGTCCAAGGGAGCCAAAGGGGTGGCAGCACCTCTCTGGGAGCCAGCCAGCCCGCCCTCTGCTGCTGCTGCCCAAGCTGGCCATGCAACTGGTAAGCTGAAGCCTGAGGAGGCAAAGCCTGCATTTGCCTCCCTCCCTCACAAGAAAAAGAAAGAAGTGGAGTTCTCTGAGAGGGGAGAGAGAGAGAGAGAAAGAATAGGGGATCATCTGTTGGGAGAGAGAGAGAAAAAGAAGAAGGGGATTGTCTGAGGGGGAGAGAGAAAGAGGAAGGGGGGAGATTGCGGGGGGGGGTAGAGAAATAGCAGAGAGAAAGAGAAGGGCAGACTGAGAGGGGGGAAAGAAGACATGTCTGAGAAGGGCTGGGGTAAGAGGGGGTGAGACATACAAGGGGTAAGAGGAGAAAGGGGACAAGAATGGGTTCCAAGAGAAGGGGGCAGGGAGGAAAGCTGATATAGAAGGGGTGAGAGGGGAAGGACTGGTTGGCTTAGACTGAGCCAGCTGAAACTGAATCCAATGAAGACGGAGGTCCTGTGCCTGAATCAGGACAGTCCGAGATTAGGGATCCCACTCCCGACCTTTGATGGGACGCCATTGGTGCCAGCACCGGAGGTTAGGAGTTTGGGAGCGCTCCTAGATGCCTCCTTAACAATGGAGGCCCAGGTAGCAGCCACTGCCAAATCAGCCTTTTACCATCTTCGGTTGATCAGGCAGTTGGTTCCCTTTCTCGAATGCAATGATTTGGCAACAGTGATCCATGCAATGGTCACCTTGAGACTGGATTACTGTAATGCCCTCTACATGGGGCTGCCCTTGTCTCAAATCAAATCAAGCTGCAGCTGGTGCAAAATGCCGCAGCCAGGCTGTCAACGGGACTCCCTATTTGGGAGCACAGCCAGCCTATGCTAAAGGTATTGCACTGGCTGCCAAAGCATACCGGATTTGTTTCAAGGTGCTGGTTCTCACCTTTAAAGCCCTTTATGGCCAGGGACCTACATACCTGAGGAACTGCCTTTCCCCACATATACCCCAGAGAGCACTGCGATCAGGGGTTCAGAACCGGCTGGCCCTTCCAAGTCTCAAAGAGGCCAGACTAGTAACAACCAGAGTCAGGGCTTTCTTGGTGGCAGCTCCATTCTGGTGAAATGAGCTCCCAGAAGAGATCAGGGCCCTGCGTGACCTTTTACAGCTTTTGAGAGTGAACTAGTTTACTTGAAATAACAGACCCTCCATTGCAGATGACGCCATCCTTGTCCCAAAACCTCTCGACCAATGCGGCCTGTCTGGAGATGTGATCCCTAATATGAGAGACATAACAAAGGCTACTCTGACTGATTGAAGTCTCAAGTTTTCTTAGTTACCAAGCACCTTTCACAGTTCCGCAAGGCCTGTAAAACAGAGCTCTTCCACCAGGCTTTTGGAGCCGCTGCCACTACTAACAACTGATAGTTTGGATGGGAGAGCCCTGCCCCCCCTCCCAACCCGGATCTGTAAATATAGTCTGAGCCAGCCACCTAAGACAACCTAAGAAAACCAGAGGGCTGACTGTGAACTGTGTAACTACTTCCACTCTGAAATTAATAAATTATTGTTACTAGCACTTTATTGTATTATCGTTTTAGCATTCTTTATTTGTTACATGTTGTTCTTAATTCTATTTTATGTGTATTGTAAAATTTTATGTGTTTTATGTAAGCCACCCTGAGCTGGCTTTGGCCAGGAGGGCAGGATAGAAATCTAATCAATCAATCAATCAATCAAAGGGAGGTGAAGGAAGATTGGTAGATAAGGGGTGCATGCAGAAAGACAGAGAAGGGAACTCTGACAACCAAGGTGGGAGAGGGGAAAAAAGGTGGGGGAATGCCCCCACCCCACAAGTTTTTTGTGGGGACTGTTGGCAATGAAGACTACGGTAGGGCCACAACACATTATGCAACGTTTTGTTGCGGGTCCCCTCTTGTATAATGTGTTTTCATTATTTCCTATCTATAAGGCTGTGACTAAAAACAGAAGGGCAAGGGGGGAAAATAAATTATCTTAATGTTGTATATAGTTTAAAAGTAACAATATTAACAGTTTATGATAATGAAGAGAGAACAGAAGACAATATTCCATATAAAAATTGAGTTCATATAATAACTAATTAGATATATAACTGTTAGGAATTAATTATAATAACTGCAATAACTGGTACAAGTATATTGATTGTTAAATTATTAATCTGTTTAAATCCCTGGATAATATATGTCCTCTTACAGCTTTATTTATAATAGGTATCAAAAGCTCTCCAGTTGTTCTCAAATTCAATAATCAGTCTTTTATTTATATAATGCATCAGTTTTGCCATAATAGTGTATTCTTCCTTTTTATCTTTCCAGTTCTCAAGATTACGGCAAACTTCGGGTTTCCACTTAGTTGCAAATACTGCTCATGCCACAGTTAGCATATATCTAAACAGTTCATGTGTTGATCTATTTATAAGAACATAAGAACATAAGAGAAGCCAATGTTGGATCATGCCAATGGCCCATCCAGTCCAACACTTTGTCACACACTGGCCAAAAATACCAGGTGGCATCAGGAGGTCCACCAGTGGGGCCAGGACACTAGAAATCTCCCACTGTTGCCCCCCCCCACAAGCACCAAGAATACAGTGCATCACTTTCCCCCAGGGCTCTTTTTGTAGAAAAAGCCCAGCAGGAACTCATTGGCATAATAAGCCACACCCAACAGCAGGAACTCATTAGCATATTGGGCCACACCCCGACAGCACAGCTCATTAGCACATTAGGCCGCACCCACATGTTACCAGAAGTGTGGTTGTCCAACCACACCCACCTTTTGCTTGTTATTCTGTTTACCTTGTTTGTTGTCAAAACCCAGGGCCTTTTTTTGTAGCAGGAACTCCTTTGCATGTTAGGCCACACACCCCTAATGTAGCCAATCCTAATGAGTTTCTGCTGTTGGGTGTAGCCTATTATGCTAATGAGTTCCTGCTGGGCGTGGCCAACTTGGAAGCCAGCCGGAACTCCGTTCCTGTGCGTTCCTGCCCAAAAATAGCCCTGCTTTCCCCAGACTGAGAGTTCCTATCTATACCTTATGGCTAATAGCCATTGATGGACCTCTACTCCATATGGGGCCTCTGCTCCATATATTTATTGTCTGGTAAAATTCCTAATAACATAGTCTCAAGTTTTATAGCAAATTTTAGATTCAAAATTTTCTGAATTTCAGCATGTATTTCTTTCCAGAATTTTCTAGTCTTTTTACAGGACCACCACATACAATAAATGGTACCATCCATCTCTTTACATTTCCAGCAAATTCCTTAATAATTTTTATGCAGATACTCAATCTCTTTTGGAGTTATATAGCAATGAAAAACCATCTTATACCAATTTTCTGTTAGTGCTTGACTTTTGGTAAATTTTATGTCTTTCGTTCACAAGTTTTCCCATTGCTAAACTGATATCTCTTCATCAAAATTCTGCATCCATTTCACCATACATGTCCTGACTTGTTCATTTCTGTATCATATTGAAGCTGAAGTTTATAAATGTGTCCTAGAAGATGATCATTTTTGTTCAATATTATCTTTTCAAATTCAGTCAAATCTCTTAATCTGTCTTTTTCTGCACGAAGAAAAGGAGACTACAACCAAGAAATCAGAAGGAGATTGAGAAACAAAAGAGCTAAAAAAGACTCTGAACCAGCTCAAGAAGTAAAGTTTGTCATAAATTTTGGCTAGTTCATGGTTCGCAAAGTGATATTTGTGGAAAGCCGACCAGCACAAACATTCCACGAACTTTGGTGCTGTTCGTAGTGGTTCATGGTGATCCATGAATAGATACGTTTCCTGACAGATTATCTCCAATCAAATAAACTGTTAACTAAACTCCAAAGCAACAGGGGGCAGAAATCTCCAGTCTTGGAAACACCAGTAGGAGCCCTTCAAAGTTTTACAGGCACAGCTGGCTGCCAATAACAAAGTTCCCATTCTGCTCTATAGGATCAGAGTGTTACATATACCCACACCTCAGCTCCATACCCTCTGATCTGCTGGCTGTTGGCAGTTACACGGATAGGCAGGGAACTGGCTGTTGGCAGTTACACAGAACAGAGCAGATTGAAATTGAATCCACTGAAGATGGAGGTTCTGCACCTGGGGCGCGGGAAACTGGGATTGGGAATCAGGCTCCCAACCTTTGACAGGGCCCAATTGGTGCCAGCAATAAACAATCCAATAGGATTAGGGTTGTAGAAACCAACCAGAAGTGTAAAAACAGACAAAGCATAAGTATTGACGTGACACATTAAATATCCTATTTTCAGCAAGCCTTACACAGTAGTATAGACCACAGTACTGATAATTTATCGAAGTAACTTTGTGAATTGTTTAGTGTAGTGCAGCTCTATTCCCTGCATGGAAAATCTCTCTTGAATAATTCATTTCTGCATAGTTTGTGGAATGCCGGAAGAGTGGGAGCCTTCCTGACCTCCTGAGGCAGGCCTGAGGCAGATATAAGGGTCCAAGGCCATGAAGGCCTTTGTATGTGATAGCCAATACCTTAAATTGAGCCCAGTGACTGATTGACTCAATAAAGGAAGCCAGGGCTCTCAGCTTCCAAGACCTGAGCAAGGCTGTTAACAACAGGATGATTGGGAGGTCATTAATTCATAAGGTCACCATAAGTCGGAAGTGACTTGACAGCACTTCACACACATACACACACACGCAGTTAGTGTTCAGCCTCTAACAGCTTTTATTTAGAATGGAGAGTAAGAAAGACCAAGTCTGCTTGTCAGCATCTTTTCTTAAACAACTCATGTGTGGACAGTGCTGTCAAGATGCTCCTGAGAGATCACAGCCTTCCATTAACAAAAGAGGAATCCACATACTGAACTTCATGCATCTCTCTAAAAGAGCAACAGCGACAAAAAAAGAATAAATGTCAGTATGCTGACCTTTGACACTTTTCACAACACAATGACAGCCACAAGACTAAAATTTACAGCAGATTCATGGACAATGTATTGATAGAAGGCACGTGATTGACTGTTGTTTGTACTGATGGCAGTGGGTTATTCTTTAGAGGAAAAATTTAGTTCATGTAACTTGAATTAATCTTCCGGAAGATGAAAAGTGCTCTTCAAAGCAGAGTTACACCTTTCTGTGGCCATTGATTTCAATGGGCTTAGAAGGGTCTATTTAGGATTGCACTGTACAAGTGTAATTTTTATAATCTATTTTGCTGTGCACACAATCAGTGCTTGATTCTTTTAAGCTATTGTAGAGCAAGAGGTTTCAAAATGTAAGATAGTAGCATTTGGGGCTTTATTAGGCTATATATAATTGACAAGTATATTCCAAATAGATAAAAATCAATAATATTTTGCTTTAAATTAGATTTTTTTAAAAAAATGTTCAAAATTCAATTAGATTTTTTTTTAAGTTCTTGGCAAGACTGCAGAAACATGTTCCTTAACAACTATAGATGCTCCTCCAATGGAAGCTAATTATTATGAGAAGGTTCCTCAGATTTCTGAGATAAGAGCTTGGAGAAGTTGGGGACAGAGAGGGAATGAGGAGAGAGAGAGAGATGGACACAGACAGAGAAAACTATTAGTTGACTGAATGTGAAGAAATTTGGGGGTGCAGGATCTAATGAGGGGTAGCACATCTTCTGCCTTTGCCACCACCTCTTTATCTGTAAATCCCAGCTTTCACTTTTTACAAAAGTAAGTCTCTAGCTATTTAATTGTGAAGATATATGTCTTCTTTTATATCTCGTCAAGAAAATGGTCTATAGGCTTAGTTTTTTAGAAACAAAAGCTGGGAATTCAGATAACCTGATTCCGTATTGATATACTATCATGTTGATACAATGTTTGGTCAATATTATAAACTCACAGCCACCATGGTAGGTTGCCATGACCTACAGCTCCTAAGGAACCACAAGAATACCTGCATTTACATAGGGATTGCATCATAAATAGCCTCTGGCTAGTTTTTAGCATGTGATTGGCCAAAAGCTAAACTCAAATGAGTTCTGGCACATACTTACCAATCAAACTTCAGGCTGTCAGCATATCTTCCAAAACCACAATTCCAAATGGTGTATATCTAGTTCACATGTAACAACAAACAATAACAAACAATAAACAACAAAGCTGAAACTTAATCCTGACAAGAGGTTCTCTTTTTAGTAGACTTGAAATCTCTCCTGTCTTGGATAGGGTTATAGCCCCTTGAAAAGCCATGTTCACAACTTGGGAGTGCTGCTTGAGACAGATATGCTAGAAAACCAGGTGGCAACAGTGGTTCGGAGTGCTTTTGCCCAGCTTTGGCTTTTGTACCAGCTGTGCCTGTTCCTGTCTCAGTCAGATCTAGCCACAGTGAACCATGTCTTAGTTACATCTAAACTGGACTATTGCAATACAATCTACTTGGGGCTACCACTGAAGAGTACTGGGAAGCTGGAGCTAGTACAGAATGCTGCAGCTAGACTGCTGGTCAGTGCCAGCTACTGGGAGCATAGGACCATGATATTACAGCAATTACATTGGCTACTGATCAACTCCTGAGTAGGGGTGTGCAAAAAAAAAATTCGGCCCATTCGGATTTGGCCAAATCAGGCATAATCAATTTCAGCTGGCAGTAAGACACCCACATGTCAGTTTCGTCAGTACCAGCAGATTCAGCCAGCCGAATGTCAGTTTCAGCCCCATTATATCCTGTGGGTTTGACCTAGATCGCATCCCCGATGAATATACAGTAGAGGTGAAGAATAGATTCAAGGGTCTGGATTTGATAGATAGAGTGCCTGAAGAACTATGGACGGAGGTTCGTGACATTGTACAGGAGGCAGCAATCACCACCATCCCAAAGAAAAAGAAATGCAAGAAAGCAAAGTGGCTGTCTGATGAGGCTTTACAAATAGCAGAGGAAAGAAGGAAAGCGAAAGGCAAAGGCGAAAAGGAAAGATTTACCCAACTGAATGCAGATTTCCAGAGAACAGCAAGGAGAGATAAGGAGGCCTTCCTGAATGAACAGTGCAAAGTAATAGAAGAAAACAATAGAATGGGAAGGACTAGAGATCTCTTCAAGAAAATTGGAGAAATCAAGGGAACGTTCCATGCAAAGCTGGCCATGATAAAGGACAAAAACGGTAGGGACCTAACAGAAGCAGAAGAGATTAGGAAAAGATGGCAAGAATACACAGAAGAACTATACAAGAAAGACCTCGATGTCCTTGACAACCACGACGGTATAATCACTGACCTCGAGCCAGACATCCTGGAATGTGAAGTTAAATGGGCCTTAGAAAGCATTACTAACAACAAAGCTAGTGGAGGTGATGGTATCCCAGCTGAGCTATTCAAAGTCTTAGAAGATATTTTGCTTTAAATTAGATTTTTTCAAAAAAATGTTCAAAATTCAATTAGATTTTTTTTTTAGTTCTTGGCAAGACTGGAGAAACATGTTCCTTAACAACTATAGATGTTCCTCCAATGGAAGCTAATTGTTATGAGATGGTTCCTCAGACCTCTGAGATAGGAGCTTGGAGAAGGTGGGGACAGAGAGGGAATGAGGAGAGAGAGAGAGATGGACACAGACAGAGAAAACTATTAGTTGACTGAATGTGAAGAAATTTGGGGGTGCAGGATCTAATGAGGGGTAGCACATCTTCTGCCTTTGCCACCACCTCTTTATCTGTAAATCCCAGCTTTCACTTTTTACAAAAGTAAGTCTCTAGCTATTTAATTGTGAAGATATATGTCTTCTTTTATATCTCGTCAAGAAAATGGTCTATAGGCTTAGTTTTTTAGAAACAAAAGCTGGGAATTCAGATAACCTGATTCCGTATTGATATACTATCATGTTGATACAATGTTTGGTCAATATTATAAACTCACAGCCACCATGGTAGGTTGCCATGACCTACAGCTCCTAAGGAACCACAAGAATACCTGCATTTACATAGGGATTGCATCATAAATAGCCTCTGGCTAGTTTTTAGCATGTGATTGGCCAAAAGCTAAA
>NW_015164216.1:184114-189893 GCF_001447785.1 Gekko japonicus
TGCGGGAGCCTCTCCCCAAGATACTAACCACGTTTGGAAAACATTGGACCAGGGGGTCCAATTCTACGAGCCCCCAAACAGGTTGCCCCTATCCCCTCCATTGTTCTCTATGGTGGGAAAAAAGTAATGTTTTCCCCACCATAGAAAACAATGGAGGGGATGGGGCCACCTGTTTGAGGGCCTGTAGAATTGGACCCCCTGGTCCAATGCTCTTGAAACCTGGTTGATATCTTGGGGAGAGGCTCCAGCAGCTACCCTGCGAGTTTGGAGCCTTTCCCTCAAACCCCCTCCAGCCCCCAGAATATACCCTATGTTTTTGCCATTGACTTCAATGGCCCATAGGATATAATGGGGCCGATTCAGAACAGAGAATCTGACTCGGCCAGTAGCAGCCCGAAAGGGGTCCGAATGGGCCATTTTTGGGGGTGCATTCGGTTCGGACGAACCGAATGCACAGCCCTACTCCTGAGTCCAATTCACTGTCTTTGTTTTGTCCTTTAAAACCCTACATGGCTTGGGACCAGCGTATCTCCCATATGTTCCTGCCTGGGAATTAAGACCTCAGGGAGAGGCCCTACTGACTGTGTCTCATCAATCAAAGAAGCTTGTTCAGTGGACACATGAGAGGTCCTTTTCAGTGGCATATCCGCAATTATGGAACGATCTCCCCAGGAAGGTGTGCCTGGCCCCCTCACTGTCGGTCCTCAAGAGGCAGTTGAAGAGAGTTTTATTTAGAACTTCATTTGACTGGTTTGGTTTTTATTTATTGGCAGTTCTGATTGGAGTTTTTAAATTGCAACCTTTCATGAGTGTTTATGATTGTTGTCCAATGCAGATCATTTTTATTGTGTTTTTATCATTGTTTTATTTATATCGTAAGCCACCTTGAGTTCCACAAGGGAGAAAGGCAGCTAATTAATGTTTTAAACAAACTGTGGTTTGCTTTGAAAGCAGAAATAACTTATTTCTGAGCCTTCCATGAGAAAAGGGGGGTGGAGAAGGAAGTACACACATCCAAAGATTTTCAAGGCCCATTCTGTAATGAACAGCCATGGTTCAATGTGAATTGTGCTTTAATTTACATTTCAGTGCAAGGTTGATATTAGATGACTATTTATCTTGCCCTCTGTGAATAGTATTACTGCTGACCTTAGTGTTATTCCAACAGATTTTACAAGCATCCTAGAGATCATGTACCATCCTAAAGGTAAATTGCCCTTGAAATTATTGTTTTGCATTTATACCACATCTGCCAATAAATATGCTTCACACGTTTATGCTAATGTAACCTGTAATCTTTGAAGTGAGAGAATATTGCTTTTTCCTATTGCTATCTATGTTTTTTCTAATCTTTAAACCCAATCCTAAACATTTTTCCCTGAGGTGCTGGAACAGAATTGCTTTAAACCCTGCATACCACTTATGGCAGTATACCCCACTCAGTGTAATTACATTCCATAAGTCTTACAGAGGCCTGATGAAGTCTAATGGAAACCTAATGGAAACTAAAGTGAGTTTCCCATTTTTTTAATTTCCCCCTTCAGCTGCCCCCGTATCTCATGACTTTCTAGGCATCACAGAGATTTATTTTTTTAATCAAAGCCAGTTCCTGAGATGGGGTTCTCATTTCTGGGCAGAGATATGCAAAAAAAAAAGAGTTCTGGTTTGTATTGGGATCATTATATTAATATTAATTAATAATATTGTTTGGATTATTTAATATTGTAATGACCCATGTCCAATAGCTGTTTGCTTTGGTTTCAGTGGGAAACACACTTTCACCTGTAAAAGAAGAAGCCACTCTGAGCCTGGCTCCAGTGAATGCTGGGAACTACTCCAGGCTCAGCAGTGGGTGCCAGGAGCCAGTCCGAGTTCAGAGCAGCTCCCAGACACTGCCACCTCAGTCTGGCTCCAAGGTGAGTAGTTGGGCCTGGATTCGTGCTGGCTCAGCAACAGGGGAGAGATGGAATCCCCCTCTTGATTCTCCCCCCCCCATTAACTTTTATTATCCATCCCCTGATTTTTGGCTTAATGACCCAACTCAGCAGGCAGTTGTTTAATTAAATATCAGTCACAAATCATATAAATCAGCAGGGGCCATTTCATAGAAAAAGAGGTGCAGGAGCTCATTAGCATAACTTACTAGCATAACTTATTTGCATATGCCACACCCCCTGACATCACCGGAAGTGTGTCAGAAGGAAACACCCACCGCTCAGGCTCCACTGGACTGTTTTGGATTGCTAGCTATTGGGGGGGGGGATGTGCAGATCTGCCGTCACAGAGGAGGGAGAGCTTGTACCTGAATAAAACTTGGTCTTAAAGGTGCCACTGGACTGTTTTGGATTGCTAGCTATGGGGGGGAGGACAGATCTGCCCTCACAGAGGAGGGAGAGCTTGTATCTGAAGGCGGGCCGGTGGGGGGGGGCTCTGCAACTTATCTGGCTGCTTCTTGCTCCTCTGGCCTCACTGAGGACTGCTGGGAGCAGGGGGTGGGGCTTGTTGCATGTTCCCACCCCCTGGGCTCCTTACTTCCGGAGCTCCACTCTTGTGTGCTCCCGCAGGAAATGACCCCTGTAAATCAGTCATAAATAAATGTTGTGTTTTGAGAAAGCAGAACAAAAAGGGGGGGGAGTGCCAGGTGAGAGATGGCTCATTTATGATCATACAAAGCCCCTACGCATTTCGCCATGCAGGGTATGTCAGGGGGTCAGAGAATTCACGTAGTGCTGGACCTGTCTACAGTAATTTGAATTTAATTGCCATGGACAGGTCCAGCACTAGGTGAATTCTCTGATCTCCCTAACAAACCCTGCATGGCGAAAGGCGTAGGGGCTTTGTATGATAATAAACCAGTCACCTATCACCTGGCATATTCTCCTTTTTGTTCCACTGGCGCACTGCTGGGTGTAGCCCAGTTTTCCTTTGCTGTGTTTTGATAAAGCTCAACCTTTTGATGTTCATCTAACTACTTTAATTAAACCAATTATAGTTAGCACTATCATCTGAATGCAGATCGCACACTTACTATGGTTATATATCAGGGTATACCAATATGAGGGTATATCAAATCAGGATCTGAAACAGTTTTTTAAGTTTGTTTATTAACCAATGTTAATCTTAAAGGTGCCACTTGATTTCTGTTTTACTCTTCTACAACCGACTAGCAATGATATTCTTTTGAATGTCTTATTTATGTTTTCAGTTTCCAAACATAAAAATATGAAATCCTGGCTTAGTCCCTGACATTGCCTTTGTTGCAATGCAGACCTGTGTTATCAGCTGAATCTCTGAAGAAGAGTGAAGACAACAAAAACAACGTTTGTCAAAGCAAATCAGAATCTGAATGCCTGTGAGCCAAATCTTAGTTTCACCAGCCAACTATACTTGAAATAAAGCATGGCTTTGTCAGAACTGAGCTAGTGTAAAAAATCAAATTACCAAAAATTATGAGCAAGTCACAACCAAGTTGTGTATATTTGATATCTGATATTAGAACAGGCTTCGCTTTAATTGGTCCAATTGTGTACCATTCCCTGTGGTAAAGACAACTAGTAAACCATTAAAGGTTGAAGGCGAGGAGACTGTGGTATTGGGGAGAACAGCTCTAAACTGTCATTTGTGCAGATGTATTTTTAAACTGCCAATGGTCATCAGATCTTGAAACAAAGTGAGTTCTTAATGGGCTCCTCTGTCCTTGGATCCATTCTAATACACAATATTTGGAATTTCATACCATCTGGAGTATGATAGGCCAACTGTTTGAAAGGAAAGCATACAGGTATTGAAGCAATGGCTCTGATTCAAGTTATTCTTAATCAATATTACTCATTCCATCTCCAGAAGTTTACCTCTGATTTACTGAGTGATTCTTTTCTGAAACATTTCATATATTAGTCATTAACAGAAGATTCCATTTTGGGAATATTAATATTGGGAGGCCAAAATCTCTTGTAAAGCAGCTTTTAAAAACATGTCTTCCCTAATGTCACAATGTACCACAGACAAATTTATCCAAACAGATTAATCAAGTCTTATCTGTGATAACAATCTAGCTCTAATGAAATCTACACTCTGGTCTTCTTAAAATAAGAAATCCAAGCCAAGATCAACACTTCTCCTTGCTGTGTTTGGGTTACTTTCAGATTTAACATTTTTACACACTTCCCATTTTAATGATTTCTGCCGTAATACATTCCCATAATACTTTCACTAATAACAATTCATTTATTTTGCTTTGATGTATTAAAAATTAGATTTTGGTATTCCTGGTCTGATAGGTCAATCATTTATATACGCAGGTGGGGGCAAAAACAGAAGCATTTCTGATTTTTTTTTAATGCAACCAGTCAACTGAACAAAGCAGGTCCTTATCTATTTACAGCCAGCACTTAATGCTACTCCAGAGGGTTTTGTGTCTTTCATCCTTCAAGTGGACTTTTCAGGAGATGTGATTGTGACAGCAGTAGAAAGGGAAGAATCTAAGGGGAAAAGACTACACTGGCTGGAAGTACTTTGGATAAACTCATTTCCTTCAGTGGATTACTACCCAGAAATCAGGAAATGGTAGACAGCATAAAGCATAGTTCTTCTCCTGTATCACCAGACCACAAGGCTAGAAATGGAAACTTTATTTTCCAAGACCTTTCTCCGCCATAGTGCCAAAACCCAAAGGTGTGGGGACATACGCATTGTCAGCAGAGCTTCCAAATTTGCAATGAAGCATGCCAAGGATGGGGAAACTTGAAAAGTGAATTGTTTAAAGGACAATGTTGTGTGGATGCTCTTCAAAACATTTGGAAGCAAAGGTGGGGGGAAACATCCATATGGAAGCAACCAAAGTCTTCCAGGGGCAACTAAAATTCTCACTTGCAGAAGAAAAAATGCATAGTCCTCCAACTCTCACTCTGTTTCACTTTTCAGAACTGAATCTACCCCTCCACTATAACAGTTTAAAGGAGAAAGTGTTCTTTTTTTTCCTTTTTTAAAAAAAAAACCCTTTAAAATTTTATTATTGATGCAGGAGCCAAGTTTCAAACAACAAAAGCAACTGGATATTGAAGGGTTAAATCCCATCTCCTGTTGGCAGAGCAATAGCAATGACATACAACCTGATTAAAGAGTAGATATAGGATTATTTAGGAACTAACATACTTGATAATAAAGAGAAGAGACTGAGATAGGGTCCTAACTACATCTCTAGCTGAGAGACTAGACTAAATATGGAACTTCCAAGAAGAAGGAGGAAATTACCCTAAAATAGCAATCTGGAGACACACAAAGAATGACACTTAGAAAGAGAGACGGCACAGACCTCACTATCCTGCCTAATTGTCAGTTTGGTGTAGTGATTAAGTGCATGGACTCTAATCTGGGAGAACCAGGTTTGATTCCCCACTCCTCCACTTAAAGTTTGGCTTTCAAGTTGACTAATTACATAATCATCTCTGTGTCCCAGTCTCTGGTGCCACAGACTGGACAAATGTTCATGATTGCATTGTTTTGCAAGGTTTGCTCTCTACATATAAGCTTCAAGAAAGTACAAAGCTTCAAGAAAGTACAAATCGCTCTCCTCTACCTCTGGGGAGGCGATCTGCGCACCGGTGGTCCGGAGGGGTGCCACCTCAAGTGACACCCCCAGGTGAGCCTTAGTAAAAGGCTCCAGGCCGGGGGCGCTGGGGGGGCGACCTCTTCGACGGCGCAAAGCCGGAGAATTGAGGCGCTCTCTATCCCCAAATGGTCCGTCCACTGTGTGGCTCAGTTTTACACTGAGCATAGT
>NW_015164216.1:190194-211003 GCF_001447785.1 Gekko japonicus
TTAACCAAGAGGACTGAACAAACAGAAGAGAAAGTAAAAGAGACAGCACACGACACCAAGAAAGTTAAAAAGAAAGTGGGATTGATGGAACAGAGACTAGATTCACAGGAAAGGAGACTGTTGAACTTACAAATGGAAAAAGCAAACAAGACACTCAGGTTTCAGGGCATTGCCGAATCACAGGGAAAAAACTTGAAAAAAATGATGGCAGAGTTTATTGCACCGGCGGTGGCTGTGTCAGCCACAGAGGCAGAATCAGAAATTGAGGTGATCTATAGATCGTACTCAAAATATATAAAGTGCAACAACCTGCCAGGTGAAATCGTTGTCAAGTTTCTCCGAAGACAGACTAGGGATTTAATCCTTAAAGCGACAGTGGCAAGCCCCCTGAAACTGGGAGGAATGGATATCAGGGTCCTAAAGGACACTCCGTTTGAGGTGCGTCAGAAAAGGAAGGCTTATAAAGAGTTGATTTCAATCCTGCAAATAAATCAAATCCAGTATTCCTGGAATTTTCCTGAAGGTGTCGTGTTTAAATACAGAGATAAAAGGGAGAAAATAGACTCAGTGTTAAAAGCAGAAGAATGGGTGAAGCGACACTTTGGACCAATGGATGAAGATCAGCAAGAGCGAGACGGCGGAGCAGGCGCTGCAGAGAAGGACTCAGCCGAAGACCCAGGAGCAGTAGGCGGAGTTTCAGCCAGAGATACGTATGACTTACGACTAAGAGGACCGAAGTAACACCTTAAACTTTAAAGATTTGCAAACGAAGATGATGATGGAAGAATTTCGGCATGCACTTGAATGGACTTGAACTAACATGAACTGACTAATTCTCTGACTTATTGGTTAAAAATGAAATGTGGAATTTATGAAACTAACTGAATACTGTTAATGATCTCTACTCTTGGGTTTTTAGTTATAGTGTGGGCTTGATTTTCTGTCTTTTTAATCCCGGGGTTCTATTCCCCCCCCCTTTTTTTTTCATTTGTCTTTTAGTTTGTAGGTGTAACAAAAAAAACAAATAAAGCTACCCTGTCTTCAGGGGATTAAAAAAAAAGAAAGTACAAATCCTGAGTCACAATCTCAGTAGCAATTAATTCTCCTCTCTGTCTGATAAAGCATCTCTTTCTAAAAGACACTGTCACTACATACTTTGCCAATGTTCTGACAGAGAAAAGATTATTCACTAGCTTTGGGATATAAAGGCAGTTTGTAATGAGCACCTCTCAGGTTTCAACTCCAGTAAGTTTGCATTTTATTGTCCCGCTGCCTACACATTCAGCCCATACAAAGTATCCATCGACAACACTTAATTTCTCTTTCTTTTGCTCCTCTAGCATTTCAAAGAAATCTCTGTGAGCACACATGTGTGCCATGGTTCCAGAATCTATAATCCATATATCACATTTCTTTAACTTTAGATGGAGCCTTTGTGCTGCTGTTCCCCCCTCCTCTTTTGGGAAAGACTTTTCTGGTTAGCATTACAATTCCTCTTAATGTGGCCTCATTTCCCACAAGAGAGACAAATTATTTCACCTTTGTTATTTAAATTCAAAGCCAGTTGGCTAGTCTCTGATTTCTTGAATTCTCTGGTTGTCCTCCAATTGTTTGATAATGCTTTGGAGGGACAAATCAATCCCAGACACCATATGTTCATATCATTCTGGCGGGCTGATTAAAATTAACACAAATATATCGTCAACTGGAATTTCCTTCCCTGCAGCTCTCAACTGCTTAGCCAAGTCTAGCATTTTGTCAAGATGCTCTCAGAGGTTTTCACCTTCTTGTATTCTTATGCTAAACAAGTGTTTCTGAAGATACAGCTGGCTCTTTAGGGAGAATTTTACCTGCAACAGGGCTTTTTTTTCTGGGGGAATGCGCCAGAACAGAGTTCCAGAACCTCTTTGGCAGAACTCATTTTAAAATGTTTAAAAGTTCATGAGTCTTTTAGTATACAGATTGAAAACTTCATTTCCCTCTTGGGATTTCCAGCACCTCTTTAAAAAAAAAAAAAAGCCCTGATCTGCAACCTCTGTAATTCAGCTGAAGCAGCCCTGGCAGTTGGCATCTTAATCTGTTAAACCAGCAACAATAGCACCTCCTACCTTGTCATTTTTGGCATCCCATGTAGCCTGTTGCTCTGCACCATCAGCTAGATGATCAGTCTGGGTAACAGTCCACAAACCTCTTTTGATGAGATGGGTCTTAATTCTTTCTCTCCAAGGTGGATAGTTGCTTTCTATGAGCCTATCTATCAAATGATAAGTGCTGTGCACCACAGGAATTTGCCATTTTTTTTCATTTGTTCTCACTTGCTCAAGCCAAAGAGCCTCTGGTGATTCTTCTACCTTTAATCAGAAATGTACTTAATCTGGGCAACCATAATCCTTGTTGGCAGACTAATTAACACAGCAACAGTGCACAACCTGATAAAAGAATAGATAAAGGTTTATTTAGGAACAAACATACTTGGTAGTAAAGAGGAGAGACAGAGATAGGTCCTAAGTTCTGACAGTGATTGTTCCACCTCTGTTATACTTGACCTGTAATGCTGGTTGTCATATTTCATTAAAAAAACAACAACAAAGCAGACTGCAAGCCCCCCCCCCCCAACCCCCAGTGCTGGTATGTTTTCTAAGGCTCAGCATAGGGCAATAGTCCAAGGCCAGGTCTACCAATATAGTGGACTGGGGTGAGTAGCCTTGTTCTCTGGAGACTAGGTCTACCAATATAGTGGAAAGGGGTGGATAGATCTGTTCTCTGGAGGCCAGGTTTACCAATATAGTGGGAAGTTATTTGGCTTTTGCCCAGGCCAGAGATTTATTGTAACTAAGCAGGAGCCATCTTATAAATCCCTTTGGAAATGGCACTTGACACGAAGTAAAGTTCAAAGAGAAATGTGAACAGGCACAGTTGGGTTAGAAATAGACAGGGGACGAGAAGCTGAGGTAAATTTTGTTTATACACATTTTGAATAGGCAACAGAGTATAGTTGGAGCTTATTTTCTTTAAGACTCAGTTCTTGATTGTGAGAGGATTGTTTGTCTTGGAGATTTCTTCCAGCAACAATATGACTTAGTAAAGTTTCATAAAACTATCTTAGTTTCCTGGAAGTTAGTACTTTCTTCTTTTATCTAAGTACTTCACTTGTGGGATTACAACTTTCCCTTTTTACTCTTGAGGAGTCTGTTTCCCTTTTCACACAAACCAGGGGTCTCAGAAGAGTTGAACCCAATGAATGTGTAAGAAATATCCTCTTCTTTCTAGGAATAGTAATCCTTTTCTGTTTGGATAGATGGGCAATTTCAAACTACTGTCTAGTCTCTTCTGTCAAACCTAAACCCTAGTTCTGGAGACTGTGAATAAACAAAGTTCAGCTAGGGCTGACACTTAGGCTTTAAGTTGTAATTTCATAACTTTTCCTCAAATGTGATGATACACAGTAAGGGCAAGGAGTTGTGTCCCTTCACTTCCCAAGTGAACTTGCCTGTTTCCCTCAGACCAACACACACTCCTCCTGACTGGACCCTGCCAAGGCAAAGTCCAAACTGACAAGATTTTTGAAAGCTCTCATCAGCTGGCACTGACCAATGGGGGGATCATGCAGGCAGCAGCCTGTCAATCAAACTGCACTTTACAGTGAGGCAACCCCTAATCTCCCAGATTGCTGTTTTTGATGCACTAAGCATCCTGGTTTTAGAGGTCAGTTCGTCACATTCCACAACCAAAATCTCCAGGTATTTTCCAACCCAGAGCTGGCAACCCTATGGGAAGGAACAACACCTAGTGGGAAGGGTGAAGCAAAGCACCATAAGACAGTGGGAGCAAGTGCTGCTGCTGCTGCTTCTGGTAGGATTTGCAGGCCTAAAATATATGTAAGTGTCTAATTCACTCAGAGTCACAAATACAGATTCTCCATGCTGCCACATCTGCTGATCGCTATAAATATAATCAGGCAGCCAATGATGTAAGGAGGTAAAAGAACAAGAACAAAAAAAACCTAAATAACAACAATCTATCCTCCAGTTTTTCAAATAAAATGAGGCTCTTCAGCAGTCAGGCAACAATCTAGTAACTAAGGAAGCAGATTAACAAAATCAAGATGAAAATGTTCAATAAAAAGACTGAGTCTGTTGCACTGGCAACTGATGACAAAGACAAGCTTCCTGAACGTGCATCATATGACTCCAGTGTAATGCTTGAAGACAGTCACATAGCACCATCAGCACATTCAGAAGACTTACAAAAAGCAGGAGAGAGTAGTCAGTAATTCTACACTGTCTGATTCTTTTATTTTCAAAGATCCAGGCTTGGGCCTGAAAACATTACAGATTCTATCCATCAACTTTGTTCTAGCTGATGTCCTAACTTTTGAAGAACTGTGAAAGTTAGCAAAGAGAATACCCAAAGCTGTTGATGTGCATAAGTTTCATGTCATTCTTCTGAAATGTAATACTTTTAACAAGAGAGAAAAGATATCAAGAAACATGACTGTTTGAAGTGCTACTAACCAAGCAAAAGGTTGTCAGTCTGAGTAGACAATGCTTACCTTGATGGACCAAAGGTCTGAGTCAGTATAATGCAGCTTCATGTGTGCTTCATGTGTATTGTTCTCTGTATAGTTTTCCATGCTGGCGATTTCCTGAATGAGGTGTAAACAATGCAAAATGCTAGCAAAAAAGGAAGGGTATTCACCCATTGTGAAAAATGGCATAAACCAGGCCCGTAGCTACAGTGTGGCATGCTCCACAACAGCTGCTGCACCTCTCCCCCCTCCCTCCCCTCCTGTGACATTAAAAGGGCCCTCCAGATGATCGGCGGGAGCACGTGGCCCACTAATCAGCTGGAGGGCCCTTTAAATCTTACAGCCACACCTCTCCCTCCCCTCCACAAAGATTTAGAGGGCCCTCCAGCTGATCAGTGGGCCCTTTAAATCTTGCAGGAGGTGAGGGAGAGGAGAGGCTGCTGGTTGCATGCCTTCCCTGAACTCCAAGTGGCGATTTTGCTGCGGTGATTTTGCCACTTGGAGATCAGGCACGGGTTTCCTTTAAATGCTGTTTTTCTAGTGGGGGCTGCCTGCGCCTGATCTCCAAGTGGCAAAATCACCATTTGGAGTTCAGGGAAGGCGTATGACCACCCCTCTCCCTCCCCCCTCCCCAGCTGCTCCACAAAATTTCTCCATGCCCCACCAACCCAAAATTTCTGGTTATGTGGCTAGCATGAACTATATACTAAACTTTCTGAACTTGAAAAGAGCATGGAAAGTAAAACTGGCTGTTGCCAGTGGAAGCAATTACAGCAGTCATTTTCAGGTGGACACAGAGTACAGTGAGATTCAAAGAGAAATATCAACAGAAGCTACAAGATGGAAAGCAATATTTATTTATTTAATAGCAAGAAATCTTGCAATAATAAAACATCAAATAATTTAGTTACATTTAAAACAAATTCTACAGTTTAAAACCATCACAATACAATAAATACAATACATTAAAGTGCATTAAATATTGGAAAGATTGTTGTATGTTGCCTCATTTCTTGTACTCCAAGGCGATAATATTCTGATAGCTGACCCGCATAATGGTAACTTTCCTGGAACTGTTGAGATTATAGCTCATTACGGCAACATTACTTGCAACCATTTGACAAAAGTCAAGGAGAAGCAAATGGAGGGCAGAACAATGAAAGGATAAGCTCATTATCTGTCATGGGAGAGTCAGAGTGAGTTTATTGAAAAGTGGTAAGAGTGTGCAGAAGGCCGTACTTGCAGAGACAGAAAAGGTCATTTATTATTCTGTTCTATATGATGCTGTCCCCCATGCCTTTAAACATGATCAAGTGTTAATAAAGACAGTGGTACATTTAAGATCCAAGAAAGGCTTATTGAGTTATCAACTATGAACTTTAAAAAGTAGAAGATATAGCTGAAATGCTAATTGGCTACTTGAAGCATCGTAACATTCCTCTACATAACTGTAGAGGTCAAGAATTTGATAATGGCTCTACTATGTCAGGGGGAGGAAGGTGTTCAGGCTTGCATCATCATCATCATCATTATTATTATTAATAATAATTATTTCTTTATTTATTAAATTTATGGACTGCCCTTCCCCGAGGGGCTCAGGGTAGTGAACAACAGGATTAAAATATAATAAATAAGTTAAATTACAGTTTACCAATAAAAGCAGCAACAAATCAATGACTTAAAAATGCAGTCTGCACCCTCCCGCAGGTGGATCAGGGGCCAGTCCTGGAGGAGGCCACAATGAGAAGAAACACAATGTGCACCATTGCTGTCCTCAAGCATAGGCCCTGTGGGACATCTCTGTTTTGTACACCCTGAAGAACTGAACGAGGTGCTGCAGAGCACGAATGTCACCAGGTAGAGAGTTCCACCAGGACAGAGCCAAGGCCAAAAAGACCCTGGCTGTAGATGAGGACAGGTGGACATCTTTTGGGACAGGGGACCACCAGCAAGGCTCTTTAGGGGACATAATGAACTTGCTGTATATTCTCCTTGTTGGTTCCCATTCACTCAGTCTTGTGGGAGTTAAAGCTGCTGCAGGCGGTACTGAAACATTAACATTTTAGGGTTATGTTTAGCAACTTCTTGTGTTTTTCAGTCCTAGCCCTGTGAGGTGGAAGATTATAACAAATAGGATTCACTGCTCACTCCACTTTCAGTTAGATACATGCTGGAGTGCACATGCTAATGCTGGCCGTCCACTGACAAAGAATATTCCAGGTATTCTTGAAGCACTGGAATGTACTTTAGAGTTAAATGTGACACTTTAAGTGCAATCGCAAGTAGAATAATGGAAAAGGTACTTCAGCTCATTTTTACGGCTTCTGGTGGCTAGTTTCTGGTACAAAGTTCTTCCACATGTTGAGGACAGAGACAAGATTTTACAAGCCAGAAGAATCGGTCTTGAATCAAAGGTAGCTCTCATTGCTCATCTTATTGAAGAAGTAAGACAACTTAGAGATTGTTGTTGTTCAGTCGCACAGTCGAGTCCGACTCTTCGCGACCCCATGGAACCTCACACCAGGCCTTAGAGATTAGTGGCCCCAAATCCTGCAGGAAGCACCTCTTGTAGCAGGAGGCATGGGAATTTGGGCACATTTGCCAAAGAAGAGAGGGATGAGATGGGACTGGTTTCATGATGAGAAATCTGAGCCTGAGGAATCAAGTCTTACAATTCTCTGGAGAACCAGAGTCTGTATTCAGAAGGAATGTTTGTGAAGCAACTTTGGCCAGTGTCATCTGTGCATTAGAGCATACATTCAAAGCAACAAATAACCTCTGTTTTACATTCCATTCCATTCTAAAATATGTGGTACTAGAGCCTGGGGAACTGGAAGAAGCTTCTAAATATCTACTTTACAATTATCCCACAGATCTTTCTGAGAGATTTTCCTGTGAAGTGTTTCCCCTGAAAAAACAATCCTCAAGTCTACTTTTGGAAAAGAATATGAACTACCCCTGCTTATATTATTAAATGAGATTTATAAGAGACAGCTGAAACTTAATTTTCAGTGAAGTGTGCATAGTCCCTACAAATCTTTTGCATGCTACCATTAACTGTGGTAGAAGTTGAAAGAAGTTTCAGCAAGCTAGCATTCATTGGAAACTTCAGGCATTCTACAATGGGGCAAGAATGGTTAAGCCACCTATTATTATTATTATTTTATTAGCACCTTGTCTACTGAGTATGAACTTACAAGAGATATTGACCTGGGGTGGATAATTCATGATTTTGCAATGGGAAAAAAGCCAGAAAAATAAAGTGTTGAAGTTAATGTTTGCAGTCACATTGGGCAATTAGAATTTAAAAATGGAGACATTGACAGGATATGACAAAAAAGTTACAATATAGCAAACTTGTAGGACTCTCAGACTGGGTGTTATTAAAGCAAAGGGTGGCATTTTTTTCAGAAATGTTGAATATGTAACAGCAATTTCAAAATTAAAATATACTTTTTTTCATGGCTATGGGATGAGGGAGTGTGGATGTGTGGGGCTGTATTACAAGTTTGTACTAGGCCTGGGAGGAAAAAATTATGCTTGAGCCTTGTGCATCTCACCTGTTTGAGCCCTGCAAGAGATTCTCAGATCCTTCATCCTGTCTCTCCCTCACTCATCTATGAAAGTTTTGCTTGTACTTTACCTTTAAGAGCCTTAAGGCTCTGTCCCTCCCATCTGCATGGTAGGATAGCAAGGCCAGGGCTTCTGCCTCATTGCCTCCCATCCCAGCAAAGCTTTCCTATGCCTGAGCAGCATATGTGCAGCTCCACACAACAGAATAGCAAAGGCAAGTTATGTCCCATTGAGAAAGCTGTCCTAAACCACTGAGTCAGAACAATGATTGACAGAAATGCTTGCTGTGCATAGAAGTGTCCACAGGGGACAAACCTGTTGTAGACAAATGCAGACTAAGTGCTTTTCCGCATACTGGACTTAATCCTGATTTTCTAGGCATGGTTTTTGCACACATCTGCCCTCCCTGTACTTTTCTTCCAGACATTCCTTAAGTAATCAGGATTTTCAAGGGAAGTGCAGTCATTATCAATAGTGTCACAGCATCCCCCTTTATTTTCTGCACATGCTTATATGGATATCATGGCTGCATTTTTAAAGGGTACTACAATATCAATATATCAATATGCCATTATATATATTATAGGGGTGTGTGTGTGTGTGTGTGTGTGTGTGTGTGCGCATAAGCAGGTTCTCTGAATTCCCAGCTTTCATTTTTTTAAATAAAAGGTTGGTCTCTAGCTCCTTCCTTTGCAGAGATACACCTTTTTCCTTATATCTTTGTGAGGGAAGGAACTAGAAACTTACTTTTTTCATGAAAGCTGGGACTTCAGAGAACCTGCTTATACTATCATTACAATGGTATATCAATATATAGATATTTTAGTGCTTTTTGAAATTAAATATGAAACCATTCAACTTCAGGGTGAGGGGCAGGAGAGTAATTTGATGATGATGATAGTCTTGTCATCAAAAGGTGGGCTTTGGGTGGGAGTGGGCAGGACAAAGAAAACTGATGGAAACATCATGCATGAGGAAAAAAGGCAACTCAAAATTGACTTCCCAAAAAAGATCAGGGTAAAAATGGTCTCAAAAGACATGGAAACAAACCAGAGAGGAATAAAAAATGAAGCAGAAACTAAAGGCACAAAACTGCTTGAAGAAATCAGGGACTAAACTAAAGCAGTGTGGGGACAGAAGCAATGGGAAAAAAAACATGCACAAAAGCCCTAAGTGTCCTGGATGGATGAGGTTCCCATCAGTATGTATAGTATTTGCTGACAATCTCTCCCCTTGCTGTCCTGCCTGTTGTCAGTGCCACTCCATGGAAATGGAAAACTAACAATAGACTAGGGAAGCAGAAACTGAAAGCACAGAACAGTCACAAACATAGCAGTGCCTGCTAATGTACTGTTGAAATGTAGCACATTTGTGGTTCCTTACCAAAAATTGGAAGTAAATTTCATCTGGATTAGGTACCCTGCTGAGATTAATGACTGGAGGCCCTGTTCACATGCCAAATCTGCGGGAGAGCCACGAATGCTGGGCAGATTTTTCAGGGCGTGATCACACTGCAACTTCTGGCAAGCATAGCGCACCCATGGCCAACCCGTGGTGTGCCGCCGAAGCTGTGCAGTTAAAAAGTATCTCAACAAATGTACTAGCAAATGGTTTTCCACGGGCTGCCAATGGAATCGTTCCGTGTGATCGCGCTGTCGCACGCCCCCCCCCCCCCGGCTGTCCTCATTGACATGCACGCGCTGACAGACGAAACCGTGGTGTACCACCATCGCGCCTGATCGCATTCTGCTGGGTCTAATTGCGCCGGCGCAAAGAGCCATTCCTCCCCCCTGCGTTATCTGGCCCATGTGACCGGGGCCGGAGTTAGTTTGCAATGGATTAGATCACTTATGTTTCAAATGCATATCCCTAAAATAAATGTAATAAAAATCAATTGATGTGTAGCCAACTGAAATTTTCTAACAAGCAAAGGTAAATCCTGCAACCAGTGTTCCCTCTAAGCTGAGTTAGTGTGAGCTAGCTCACAATTTTTTAGCCTCTGGCTCACACATTTTTATCACAGCTCAGGAAAGACAGTTGCCCCCCCCCCCCCCCCGGCTGTCCTCCTTGACGTGCACGCGCTGACAGACGAAACCGTGGTGTACCACCATCGCGCCTGATCGCATTCTGCTGGGTCTAATTGCGCTGGCGCAAAGAGCCATTCCTCCCCCCTGCGTTATCTGGCCCATGTGACCGGGGCCGGAGTTAGTTTGCAATGGATTAGATCACTTATGTTTCAAATGCATATCCCTAAAATAAATGTAATAAAAATCAATTGATGTGTAGCCAACTGAAATTTTCTTAACAAGCAAAGGTAAATCCTGCAACCTATATACATTATGCATGTTTTCAGAAATCTGTTTTGTATCTACTAACAGCTGAGAGATCCAAGGAGCAAACTGGGGAACTGACGCCATGAACTTTCCCTGACTATTAGTGATGACTGGTGAAATCTTTCAAGCCTGAAACGGAAAGTTCTACTGTGTTCTCCTCCTGTTTCAGGCTTGAAAGATTTCACCAGTCATCACTAATAGAAGTGACATTTCCAAGCCTATCTTTACAGGTTTAGGAGATAGCTAGAGAGTTGCTTTAAACAAGACAAATGAAAGCTAAGATACTCAGGATGCCTGAATTCTGTCCCAAATATGTTTTTTCTACACCTGCCTAAAGGACACACTACCCTGTTTTGCAGTCCGTCCATTATTCATTTCATGATTGGCTGTTGGGTTAGGCAACTTCATAGCCTAGGGTAGTTTACAATGCAATAATAAAGTGCAATAAAGTCTATAAAGTACTTTCCCTGTCAAACATCCCGAAGGCACTGTGCAAATAAGATTTAAAAGGTAAGAGCCACTCTAAGTTTTATGAGGAGTCAGTGTAGCCAGCAGAAGAAAAACAGTGAACTGTGACATTGGTGATATGTTATTTTAAGACCAGCTGCCCCATTATTTTTATATCAACTCAAAGTCTATTTTAAGTGCCTAATACGGGAGACAAATCATTACAGAATGGCAATTATCAAAACAGTCTTTCATAAACATTTGTGTATAAATTCAGCAATAGGTGCATGTGGCAGGAAAGGCTCAAGACAGGTTCAGTCCCTCAGGCTATAAAAATAGCTCTTCATTGGCAGGACTAGTTGACTCCCAGAGGATAGAGAGGGGTGAAAAGAAAGATGGCTCAGTTGGTAGATGGAGAAAGGCAGGATGGATGGTGTTCTATTAAAGGAAAATGACACCTCAAGGGCAGTCAGGGCTATACATCTTGTGAGCATTAAAAAAAGTTATTTTCTATTATTTTTGAATTAACTTTAGCCAGTTTTAAAACAGCCTTCCATTTTGCTGATCCAGGTTCTTGGGGTGCCACTATGAAGACCAGCAACAATAGAAGGTAACGGGAATCCCCAGATATCACTGGGTTGTACTGAGAGCCCATGCAGTGTAGTAGTTAGAGCAGAACAGGGGAGACCTGGGGTCCAGTCCCCGTTCAGTCAGGAAGTTCACTTGGCTACCTACATCCTCTCAGCCTGACCCATCTTACAGGGTTGTTGGAGGAAGGAAGTACCTCACATGCTGGCATGGACGCCTTGGAGGAAGGGTGGAATAAAAATATAATCAGTAGATGAACTTTAGTCAGGCCCCTGCCACACGGCAGGGAAATAAGCGCCCAAAGTGCGGCTTTCAAAAGCCGCACCAAATTAGAGATGCCGCGGCGGGATCCCACGGATGCCCTGAGCTGTGGGCGCCGTTGCTCCCCAGCACGATCAGATGCTGGGGAGAAAGCGACAGTGGGAAGGGGAGGCTGGTGAACTGAGCATGCTCACACATGCGCAGTTCGGCCAGGAGCTGGGGATGCGCCGGTGCAAGGACATGCCGGTGATCCCACGGCCGAGCTTGAGGCGCTCTTCTCCGAAGAACCATCTAGGTAGGTGGTTCTTTCTTGGTGCGGGGTTTTGGGTGGGAGAGGCAGATCGGGGACGGACAGGCAACGATTCCCAGATGTTGCCGTGGGATCCCACCCGTTTGCTGCACCCCCAAACTGTCCCTCTCCCGGCCCAAATCCACTCGTGTGACCGGGGCCTATGTCTATCTGTCTCAGCCTAACCTACTTCCAGGATTTTTGGGAGGATAAACATGGTAGAGGGAACCATGTATTCCTGAGGGAGGAAGGGCATACGAAAATAAATATGGCACAACCACAAACTTATTGTCATAGGAACCGTTGCCACATTTGTCTGTGTGCCTTTCACCACTGCAACTCCATATTACAAAAAATACTCCAAAAAGACATCAATCATTTTGATCATTTTGAGGAATTCCTTGTTTAAAACTGTTTTGATCAAACTCCAGTACATGATTGGCTTAGAACAGATGCACAAGCAGCAGGCAAGCAAACTTACCCAAAACTAATTGTCTTCAAGGAAGTGAAAGCTAATATTTAATAGCCCTAGCTGGAACATTCGTCTGGCTGGAAACCACCAAAAGAGGGGGGGAAAACTGGTTCAATTAAGTATACTTCAGATACCTTGCAGACAGTACAGCAATCACATCTCGTCTAATTAAGAATGATTGTGGCACAAATGACACTTGAGGCAAATGGATCTGTTTCCTTCCTACAGCATCACGGCCCCGATACAGAGCTGCTGACATAAAGCAATATATATCTAAGGAGGTCCATTCACAACTGTACTGTTTTGGCATTATCTTTTGCTAGCAACCCTTTAGGCCCTATCAGGTAGCCCTTGAGACCACAGTGAAAATAATAAAGGGGGGGGGAAGCGGAAAGATAGAGGTTTCTCTTTTACCGCAAGCCATTAACATGTAAATGGTCCTCTTAGCCTTCTATTTGTTTAGCTGCTAGCTTTAAGTCATTTGTTTCCAATCAATTACAATGTATTCCTTTATGCAAAGTGTTTGAATCAACTGAATATCTTCTCTCACTTCTTATGCAGCTTCTTCTACATTGCTCTATACTTGACGACTGTGGATTTTTTCCTTTTGTCAAGCACACCAATTCTCCCCTTCCAACCCCAAATATCTCTCACTTCTTATACAGCTTCTTCTACATTGCTCTATACTTGGCGATTGTGGATTTTTCCTTTTGTCAAACACACCAATTCTCCCCTTCCAACCCCAAATTGATGTTTCCATGCCATTTTCTCATTTTGAAGTATCAAACCTTTTTTTTCCTTATAGGGAACAACCCAGTTTAATTCACAATGGCACTTCCTCATGTAATCTTTATTTCTCAGGCAAGCACTAAAGGTTTATAATTGATCAACATGAAAATCAGCATTTTCAATTGTTGTAAATTGCCTCATTTGCAGACTTTCTTTGCTTTGTGAAACTGTTGTGTATGTTAGAAAACAATCCAGATGACTGTGTAGACGATAATACTGTAAAATTAACTCAAACTTTTTTCTTGCAGTTTTTATCATACAGATGTACATCCCCCCCCCCTCACCTCCTCCAAGCTCTATTGTGTACTTAACAGAATGAGAAACCTACTTCTGATCAATTAGCGCTCATTGAGAAAACATCAGCCTATCATTTGGAGCCATTAACCTAACAAAAGAATTAATGGCCAGTCAGCATTTGCAGAAATATTATTACAAATCACAATGGAACACACACTGCAACTTCTGAGGGAAAATGCCCAACAAAGAACCATAATGCTTATCTAAGTCATAAGAGTAAGAAACAAAACACTGAGAAATAACATAGGACAAAGAAAAACCAGACAAAACCAACAATATCATGCTGTTAACCTCTTGAATTTCACTATTCAACAGGAGCCACCACAGAAAAGCTAGTGTGGTCTAGTAGCAAGAGGGTCAGACCAGGATCTAAGAGACCCAGGTTTGAACGCCCACTCTGCCACGATTGGGTGGCTTTGGGCCAAGAACTCAACTTAACTCACATGATTGTTGTGAGGATAAAATGGTGAAGCAGAGAACAATATAAGCTAGTTTAGGTCCTTACTGGGGAGAAAGACAGGGTATACATAAAAACAAGTCTGACAACTGGGGCAGGGTAGGTTGGTGGGTTGAGAAGGAAGCAGGGAAAGGGAAGATATGGGGGCTCACATTGAATCTCATTTGCCATTTTAATGCCCATTCCCCCAGCTTGAAGAGATCCTTCTGGAGCTGCTCACAACCTGTTTATTTTTTCTTAAGCACCCTAAATAATTTTGTCATCTGCAAACCTAGCAATCTCACTACTCATCCCTAACTCCAGTTCATGTATGAACAAGTTGAAAAGCACCAGCCCCAGTAAAGTTCCCCAAGGGACCCTGCTGCTTACATTCTTCCATTGCAAGAAATGACCATTTATTCCTATGTTGGGAAGTGCCAAACTAAGGGTCATCCTATAATGGAGACAGCTGATTTGGATGTGTGTTCCAGGCAGCCACAAAGATGATACCTCCGAAGCTCTTCTGAGGCACTTCCTGCTCCAGTGAGATGAAGGAAATGCAAGACTGGTTTCTTTCTCAGGGGAAGAGATGCTTCAGGGTAGGCACCAGAAAACACATCGGAGGGCACAATGGCATCCACAAGCAGCATGCTGGGTCTCACTGTTTTAGCATCTTCTGTCCTGGGGTGCTAACCACTGTTATGAGCCCAACTTTTCATACCCAAGTTTTGAGAAATAAAAAATGTTCATTTTTCATATTATTCTAGCACTTGTAATATGTTTATTAGGCATATTAAATGCCTGCTTCCCATTGGCCAGGTTGGAACACTTTCCAGACAGCACTCAAATTCTCACCCTGGGCAAGCATGCACCTATTGCTGTATATAACACAAACACTCTGTTGAAAGGTTCTGTGGGCATGGTGTCCTAATTCATATGATTGCAAAGTTGAGTTCTTTGCTTGAGTCGCTTTGTGTCAGGTTTGCTTTTTGTGGTAGATTCTCAGGTTTGACATGGCTGTAGATTCTCAGGTTGTACATTGACTGCTGTGATGGACTGCACTTTTAAGAAGCTTAGAAGTGCTGTACAAACAGATAAAGGACCCGCACATCCCTAGTGTCAGCATCCCAGACATCTCACACATGGCATGATGTGTGTGGTGGAAGAGGGTGTGGCTGCTTTTCCACCATGAAAAATGGATTGCCTGTTGGGAAGATACTTGAATACCTCTTGGAACTCCCTTCAATGAAACACTGAAATCCAAGTATGTTTCCAGCTGAATTACTTGTAAAAGAGACTAAAACCAGATCACGTTAATTGACCTTCCCAGAACAGGAGGATGTTTCACTAAGGTCTGGGCTGCAATTGTTGCAAATTAAAGGATTCTGCATTTAAAGTTCGCAGTGAATTGCAAAGCAAATAGGGCTACCTGAGAAGTTCTCACTATTTGAAATCCAAGTTCAGAATAGACTGCTTTTGTGACTGTTCAGCCACTTTCACATATAAATATCAATCTCCGTTCTCACAGTGCTGAAGCTAAATCAAATCATGGCTACAGTTTTATGAGATTGTTAAACTCTTGGGCCCAGGCTATTGTGTTAATGTGGTAAACATGTGAGTGGGGGGGGGGAGGATAAGAGAGTAAGATCCCTTACCATCAGGTGTGGTTTCCAGTCTCAGAGGCCTTGCTGTCTGATCTTGAAACCAGTTCCAGGAAGAATCAGACAAACTAATCCTCAAGGCAGAATGTGAGATGGCCCACCGGTGCCTTCTGCTCTTTACTGGCAGCTAGAGCAGATGAGCCAGGTGGGAGGATTGCCCTTAATGAGTGCCGCTTTTTCTCAGGCCCCATGCCAGCGGGTTAAATCAAAAGCAGCACAAAATAAGCATTGAATTTTGCATCAGGCTTTTCCTTCTTCACAGTATAGTAGAAGAAACTCAGGAGGGAATACAAGATTGATATCAAAGCATTAGACCTGATCTTTGTCTTTGCCACTCTGAAAGGGTTTGATTTATATCTGAAGCTTTGTGGCTTATATTATCTCAGAAATATGTAAATATAATTTACCTTCTTGTGAATGCAAAATACGATGGAACAAGAAAGCCGCAAATGTGTGGCATTAATCTTGGATACCAATTGGCTTTGTGCAGTATGGCGCAATTTAAAGTGTGAAGCATTCATGTCACCCCATAACTCATACCTTCCATGTAAGAAAATGGCACAGTCCAGAGCGACACTTGGAACAATCTTAATCTACAGAGTGCTTTCTCACTCAGATTCCTCTTCAGTATTACCCACTTTGGTGTTCTGAAACTTTGCCATAAAGTAATTAAGGTAAAGGTAAAGGTTCCCTTGCTCGAAAGCCAGTCGAGTCCGACTCTAGGGTTGCGGTGCTCATCTCCGTTTCAAAGCCGAAGAGCCAGCGCTGTCCGAAGACGTTTCCGTGGTCATGTGGCCGGCATGACTAAACACCAAGGCGCACGGAACGCTGTTACCTTCCCACCGAAGTGGTCCCTATTTATCTACTTGCAATTTCTTGCTTTCGAACTGCTAGGTTGGCAGGAGCTGGAACTAGAGACAGGAGCTCACCCTGTCTTGCGGCACCCGGGTCTTGAACCGCTGAACTACTGACCTTCCACAGCCTGCAGTTCAGCGTCTTAACCGTCTTAATTATTTACTACTTAATTCTCAAAGCTGGTTTCTTTTTCCTGATGCACCCTGAAGTAGTGGGGGTCCCAATTAGAGAAAAACTTATGCGCAGGAGAAAGAACAGCTCAGCACCCATGTGTCAAGGATATCTGGATATTCCAGGAGATCACAGTCCTACTGCACTTGTGCACTGTAAAATCTGTATTACTGTGTTCTGAACAGTTTCAAGTGTTACAGTTTCACTAATGTAATGGAAGGACTGAGTTTTGGGACTACATCTCCCAACAGCCTCTGTGACCTGGAAAATCATTATTCTTCCTACTGGAAAAGGAGGAATGAAATTGAAAAAAGGAAGGCAGAAATTAAGGCCTGATTCACACATGCAGAAGAAGGTGGTAGGAATTGAGTGGTGAACTGCACCTTACTATTTCAGACCACATTTTGGAATATTTCCTTATGTTTAAAATTCCCTCCAAATAGAAAATCTGTGCAGGATACAAACAAGTTCTCTTCTATGCAAAGGAATACCTTAAGCCAAAATCCACCACCTACAGCTTGAAGGGAAGGGCTACCAGCCCAAGAAACAACCAGCAGGAGGGTTGGAGGACAGGGACACAGGGGGCTTGTGACAGTGACATCACTATGCCCCTTGCAGGTACAACCCAGAAGCAACAATGGGTAGCTCTAGGATTTGCAGAAAACTCAATGGTACATCTTTTGGCAGTGAATCCATACACTCATTGTATGTACTTTGAAGGAGTACTTTCTTCTCTCTGTTCTGAATCTACTGCAGATCAACTTCATTGGTTGCCCCCGAGTTCTAGCATTGCGCAAGAGTTCTCCACACCATAAATAGTTTTATAAACCTCTATCGTGTTCCCCGTTAGTCATCATTTTCTAAACTGAAAAGGAGCCAGATGTTTGGGCAAGTGCAATCTGGTGCTGAAAACAGACTGCTATTAGTATTCTATTCAGGGGCTCCTGAAGAAGGACGAGGCATTCACTCAGGACACAAGGATAAAGCTTGTTCAAGCCAAATATTTGGAGGAATGCAATGATACTCCTCAAAGGTGGTAATTTCCTATGTTGCTGGAACAATTATTTGGTTGAGTAGGCAAGAATCCTGGTTGTTTTTATACTCTGTTCACTTCAACTGATTGTCCAGTCACAAAACTTATCAGTGCAGAGAATCTCTCCCATCCCTCTAATAAGAACACCTGCTTCAGTGAATATATGTTTGCAATGTATTAAGGAGCATGTCATCCAAACACTAAGATTTTCCTCGCAGATTTGGAACATGGAGTCAGCCTAATGTGAACCATCTGCTGCCAAGCATCTGGTCAATGCTGGACCAGTTCCATGTCAGACAAATGCATCAACACCTTTTTTAAAAAAGCTATTAATGACAACACTTTGTAGTCATTAGGGTCTTCCCCCCCCCCTTCCCAAACTGACTTTCTGGCAAATATATTTAGAACTATATTTCCCCCCAGCGAGTAATCATTTGGAATTTGTGTTACACGATCAATCTTAATTAGCTATTTTTGGATCTTTTCACACATCCCTATTTTTATCACTGCAAAATGAACCACTGTCATACTCAAAAGTGTTGTTGTCAGCTTAATCAAAACAGCACGCTATCGTTTTTGCTCAGCTTTATTATGTAGATCTGAACAAACTGTATAAACGCCCAAATTTTAAAACTAAATAGAGATAAGGGGCTGGATCCAGAGAAGCGTGAGCCAGAAAGGAAAATGTGCACACCATTCTGCTAGCGCAAACAATGGCACAAGATGAAGAGCAACCTATAGTGGTGCTATTTTGCAATACAGCCCTGGGGAAAAGTTCAGCACCACCGAAGAAGCTGTGTGAGAGGAGGTGACCTATCTGCCACCACTGGCTGGGTCAGAGAAAAGTGGCCCCTACAGCTCTGTCAGCTTCACTGTGTTCTCAATCTACTTCACAAACTGTTACCTTCAAAAACATTATTACAAATGTCTCTCACCTGGGACAATGGCAGCAATTCTCTTATAACGCCATAAGGAAAACACCTGCCATGTTCCAAACTGTGAAATACCAACGCAGAGAGCAAAATAATCATATTTGTTCTACCATTTAATTTTTTTCAGTTAATTATACCTTTGCAGGGAACTCTGCTGTTGCCTACTTAGCATAACCGTAAATCTGCCTCTATTTTAAAGCACCCAGGGAACACACTGTGTGTCTAGATAATGAGACATTCTCAGCAATGTACATTCTGCCCCATGTGTATTTCAAAATAAGAGAGCAATTAGTTGTAAATTTAAAATATTATAGTGCAAGATTTCAATGATATGTGAACCCAATGAATATTTTAAAAACCTGAAGCCCCTCCTCTCCTGTACCATGTTTCCAAGCGGAATTGGGCCCAAGAGCATTTGGGAACTTTAGTTCTATAATGTTCCGTGTGCAAGCCGGGTAGGGGAGAATCCCAACCAGACTCAGTTCACATGATGTACTGTCTAGTTTGGCCCTCAGTTTTAAATTGACTTGTTCATATTAATTGTTCAAGAGCAGAAGAAAACCAGCAGTATTGCTGTGTCAGGCCCTACCCACAACCTAATATATTCATTCAGATTTCTGCATAGAACCTCTGTGCACATCCATGTCCCCGGAAAAAGTAGGTCCCCGGTCATGACGACAAAGCCCTGTACACTAGGCTCTGTGCAGGCATTTGAATGACCATATGATGAAGGGACCTGAGAATGTAGATGTTCCAGATTCCCAGAACCAAGTTAGCGCTAAGGAATTAAAAGCTTGGATGTTACAGCTCAGAAAAGGGATATTTCCACTTGTAAAGGAGGACAACAGACTTAAAAAGATGTGTCAGCTAGGAATTAAACTAAACAGAATCATTTACTGGAAGACCCTCTATTGAGTATCTGAAGATAAGAAATAAGACCAATGAAGAAATTTGTTGTTCAAAAAGTCCAGTGCACGTGTCTCTTGTCCCATTAATGTCTGGAAAACTTTGGAAGAGCTTGCACAAACTAATAATCAGATAGAAATTGCATCTTAAAAGCCAAATAGTCAGGAGGAGGATGGAAGAGGACTAGTTAAGAATTGTTCAATCTTATGAATGCCTTTTCATCTTATGTACAGAAAAATTAAGCTTGTCTCTACCCAGATGTGATCACAGCATGAGCAGCAGAAGAGACAATTGTCAGAGGGCTTTTCAACCTTTCAACATTCCGTTGAAACCAAGAGAGGCATTTTTCTTCACATTTGGACCATATGGATAAGGGAACATCCCAGGATGGTACTCAGAAAGAAACCAACCCAAAAAATTGGTTGCCCTCTGTGGCCTTTTTTTCCTACACTTTCTGCTGCAGTATGAGCAGAGGAAAGCAAAGCATGATCTAATGTGGTCTCTACTAGTGAAGTTAACGGCTGCCCCCCTCCCTCCCGTATCTTTCAGTTTGTGCCACTAATTCCTGTGTAAAATAATATAAATAGCACGTTTCCTTGATTGTTTGCTACCACTAGACTATTATGTTTACTAAACCAGTCTGATTTGTAAATCTAAACAATACTCTGTGTGTACATGTGTGTGCATGTGCACGCGTGTGTGTGTGAGACAGAGAGAGAGAGAGAGAGAGAGACTGCGTGTTTGTGTGTGGTTTGTCTTGACCTCATTAGAATCCTGACAAGAACCTGGGGCACTGTGACCTACACAGCAGAGCTGAGCATGATGTAGGCTGGGCTAAGAGCTCCTGCCACAATCTCACTTTTCTATCATTTTTACACATGAACTCATTTTGTTTATTTTTTTCTGTCCCCACCAAAGTCAGACTGCACTCGAGTACCATAATGTGTTACAAAGTAGAGAATCCAATTTATTGAGGCTTTTGTTTGATTTTTCACCATATGCTATGTAAAATTAAAGAATTTAAACATATGAATAACTTCGTTTATGTGGGCCATAAAATCCATACGTTTTTAAAAGATGAGTACCAGATTTTTAATGTGCTCAGCAGAGTCTCTTGACTTATTTTTAAAGAGCTAAAGATGCTTTTTCTTCTGTGGCAAAGTCCGTTAAAAAAAAAAGTCTTATATAAATTACCTAGGTAACTGAGCCAGCTGGGCTGGGAGAAAGAAGCCAGGAGA
>NW_015164216.1:211310-221441 GCF_001447785.1 Gekko japonicus
TCTTTTTTAATAATTCATTTCCAGAGACAAGCTGGAAGTGTATGCTTCATTAACATTACTTGTTCTTGGCATTATGCACGCTTCTCATTTCTGTAATTTAAGGAAATCAAAAGTCCCAACTGCTTCAAAACACCTGCAACTACAATACAATTGTAGCTTCTGTTCCTTTTCCTATTTGATGCAGGCCCTATAACTCATCATGATAGAGTAAGACGGTGTGGGTGCTTGTAGTCTGCTAGAAAGTGGTGTTTTTGTCTGGGTCTGTTTGGGTATTTTGTCTGGTCTGTTGTTCATTCAGCATGGTCTGTCTGCCCAGGGCTAATTGCAGGACCCACCCTCTGCTGTTGCTGCTGGGAGGTGGGGACTATGGGCCTCTGAACTGTAAGGCTCTTCCTAGGCAGAGGCATGAGTCAAAGGGCAAGAGTCAAAAGGCTCTTGGACTGTGGCTCTTAGCCTGGGGATCAGGCCTGAGGAACCTGCATCACTCTAGATACCTTTAAAACACTAACCAGTTATGAATGTAGAAAGCCATCAGGGGAGGGGACTATCGAGTGTTTTGCAGAGAGTGCCACAAGTACAATTATCTTCTCAGTGGATGGGAATCATGGCTGTGTGCTTTCTGCATGGAGTTCATGGCTCTCAGGGAGCAGGTTCGTTCCTGTGAGGCTAGGGTTGCCAACCTGGAAAAGCAAAGAGACAGGGTTGGGGAAAGAGACCCTCAGGGACTTACCAGAACAGTCCCACTACTGTGCTGACAGATCTTCTGTTGTTGTAGAGAATGAAAGTCTTGAAGTGCGAGGGCATCAGTCTGAGGAGGAGGAATGTAAGATAGGTTGATAGTTCTGGGAAGGAGTCAGCACTCATGGTGCATGTTGGCACATTGGGAAATGTAGTTGTGTGGTCTTGGAGGAAATTTTTGGTTACTAGGCAGGAAGTTAAAGGCCAGGACCTCTCTAGTTGGTTCTGTGAACAACTGTTCCAGTGCACAGTCATTTAGGATGCCTAGGAATCTCATTTCTATAGCATGACTTGAGCACATATTTACCCAATCAATGTGAGGGTAGTTGAAGTCTCCCAGTATAATAACATTATCTGCTTTAGTCTCCTCTCTAATTTCCTTCTCCACTTCAAGATCAGCCTCAAGAGTCTGATCAGGTGGGCGATAGTACATCCCCACTTTTAAGTAACCCTTAAGGCTCAGTATTTCCACCAATATCACTTCTGTTGGGGAGTTAATTCCCCTGATGTTTTTTAACTTATTTGATTGTATGCCCTCTTTGATGTACAACACAGTACCCACAACCAACCTGTCCCTCCGTGTCCTGCCTATAGAGCTTATACCCAAGAATGACTGTATCCCATAGATTTTCCCCATTCTACCATGTTTCTGAGATACTTACTATATCTAAATTGCCATTGAACACCAAATGCTCGAGTTCCCCCATATTGGCTCAGAGACTTCTAGCATTGGCATATAGACACCTATAATGTGTTTCCTTCTCCAGTAACCCTCACCTTCCTTGGCCCTTTAGTTGCCACACACAGCCCTCAGTCACCATCGTGCCCTCACTCCCAAGTTCTATTACGCTCCTATCAATATTACCCTGAGTGTTTAGGCAACCATCCCTTTGGACTGACTTGTCTCAAACCAGAGGATCTCCAGCTCCTCTTGGCTTTTCTCCTTGAGATTAATTTAAAAGCTGCTCTGCCACCTTTTTGTTATTAATTGCCTGTCATTAAACCAGGTTTTAATCCATAAGACAACCTGTCCTCTTATCCCATGACTGCTACATTAACTAGGAATCTGGACTTGGTTCTGGATGGGTCTCAAGACCTGTTGAGAGATGGAGTGGTTATTATACCAATTAGGAACAGTAACCACAATGCTATTACGTCCAGCATTCTGATCAATGGACATAAGAACATAAGAACATAAGAGACGCCAATGTTGGATCAGGCCAAAGGCCCATCCAGTCCAACACTCTGTGTCACACAGTGGCCAGAAATACCAGTGCCATCAGGAGGTCCAGCAGTGGGGCCAGGACATTAGAAGCCCTCCCACTGTTGACCCCCCCCCAAGCACCAAGAAGACAGAGCATCACTTGCCCCAGAGCCCCTAGCTATACCTTGTGGCTAATAGCCACTGATGGACCTCTGCTCCATATGCTTATCTAATTCCCTTTTGAAGCCGTCCATGCTTGTAGCACCCACCACTTCCTGTGGCAGTGAATTCCATGTGTTAATCACTCTTTGGGTGAAGAAGTACTTCCTTTTATCCGTTCTAACCCGACCGCTCTGCAGTTTCATGGAGTGCCCACGAGTTCTTGTATTGTGAGAAAGGGAGAAAAGTACCTCTTTCTCTACCTGCTCTTTCCCATGCATAATCTTATAAACCTCGATCATGTCACCCCTCAGTCGTCTTTTCTCCAAGCTAAAGAGCCCTAAGCGCTTTAACCTTTCCTCATAGGGAAAGTGTTCCAACCCTTTTATCATTCGAGTTGCCCTTTTCTGCACTTTTTCCAAAGCTATAATATCCTTTTTAAGGTGTGGTGCCCAGAACTGCACACAGTATTCCAAATGAGGTCTCACCATTGATTTATATAGGGGCATTATTATATTGGCTGATCTGTTTTCAATACCCTTCCTAATAATCCCCAGCATAGCATTGGCCTTCTTTATTGCAGTCACACACTGTCTCGACATTTTCAGTGAGTTATCCACTACAACTCCAAGATCTCTCTCTTGCTCAGTCTCTGCCAGTTCAGACCCCATCAATGTGTATTTATATTTAGGATTTTTGGCTCCAATGTGCATCACCTTGCACTTGGCCACATTGAACCCCATTTGCCATGTTGACGCCCACTCGCCCATCCTTGACAGATCCCCTTGGAGTGCCTCACAATCCTCACTGGTTTTCACCACCCTGAACAACTTTGTATCATCCGCAAATTTAGCCACTTCACTGCTTACTCCCATCTCCAAATCATTAATGAACAAGTTAAAAAGCAGTGGACCAAGTACTGATCCCTGCGGTACCCCACTGCTTACCACCCTCCACTGAGAAAATTGCCCACCTACACTCACTCTCTGTTTTCTATGAACTAGCCAGTTTTTGATCCATAAAAGGACTTGTCCTTCTATCCCATGATTTTTGAGCTTACTTAGGAGCCTTTGATGAGGAACTTTATCAAAAGCTTTCTGGAAGTCAAGGTAAATAATATCTATTGGATCCCCCTTGTCCACATGTTTGTTCACCCCCTCAAAGAACACTAACAGGTTAGTGAGACAAGATCTTCCCTTACAGAAACCGTGCTGAGTCTGCCTCAATAGGTTTTGTTCATCTATGTGCCTACTAATTCTTCGCAGTAGTTTGCCCCAGGGCAAACAGCCATGCTTCTCCCCCGCAGTTTCCTGCCCGTGTGACCGGGGCCTTAAGGTCATAGTGGATAGCTCAATGAAAGTATCAACCCAATGTGCTGCAGTGGTGAAAAAGGCAAACTCTATGGCTGCGATCACATGGGCCTTTAGATCTGATATAGGTGCAAATGCCTGATGGATCTAAAGGGTGTGATCAGACAGCAACATCGGGGAAGCATCCCACAGTTGTCAGCAACCTGTGCTGCTCCGCCACAGAAGCGGAGTTAAAAGACACCAGGGAAAGTCCGGCTCTAATGGGTTCCGACGGGCCGCAGACAGACTTTCCCCTGTCTGATCACGCAAGCATGCTCTCATGCCATCGGGATGATCTGATCATTCCATCCCAGCTCGATGCTGGGTTCTCCCCTCCCCTTCGCAGTATGTGCATCATCGCATACTCCATATGGGGCCCTTGGTGTGGAGGTGTGATTCCTCATTTATGCATATAGGAAACAAATGGCCAAAAAACCCCCGACTCACCTGCAGTTCCATCTGATCACACAGTGATGGGTTGAACCTGCAGCTACAAAGGGATGTGTGGTCTCGCAACTGCGTGTCAAATTCCTCTGGAGGAAATAGCCTTGCTTCCCCTCTGCTTCAACTGGTGTGTGTGACCGTTCCCCTCTGCTTCAACTGGTATGTGTGACTGTAGCCTATGTTAGGGATTATTATTAGAAAAGGGATTGAGAATAAAATGGCCAATAATGTAATGCCCCTGTATAGATCTATGTTACGGCCTCATTTGGTCACTGTATCTCAAAAAGGACATTGCATAGCTGGGAAAAGTACAGAGGAGGGCAACCAAAGTGAATAGGAGGTTGGAGCACTTTCCCTATGAGGAAAGGTTGAAGAGTCTCGGACTTTTCAGTTTAGAAAAGAGACTACTAAAGGCAGACATAATAGAGGTTTATAAAAATATGCATTGGGTAGAGCAGACATAATAGAGGTTTATAAAATCATGCATGGGGTGGAGAGAGTTGACAAAGATACATTTTTCTCCCTTTCCCAAAATACTAGAACTCAAGGGTGTTCAATGAAGATGATGGTCAGTAGATTTTGGAGGTTCAAAAGAAAATGCTACTTTACACAGTGTCCCGAGGGTGAGCCAGGACTAGCCGCCGCCGCTCGGGACTCCGGCGCTGCTGACCACCCCAGCCCCAACCACAATGGCACCTACTGGAGACTGGGGCCAATCTGCTGTGCCACCGCCACATCCCCCAAGACCCAACGAGACACCTCTGAGGTGCCCGGGCAGCACCACCATCAATGGACAACTGACTCCAAGGGGAGGTGTCCCAGGAAGAAGAGTGGGGACCGCGCTGGGCCGCCCGCAGCCCAGAGCTGCCTGGAGGGAGAGAGACGTGGGACTGGTCCAGCCACTAGGGCCGGAGAGAGGGAGCCAGAAGGAGACCACACCCCCAGCCCAGCATCCCGGTATAAGAAGAGAGGGCGAGTCCAAAGCAGAGGGTGGACCACAGGGGAGAGCAGGTGGCACAGAGCGGGAATAAAAGGGGGAACAGAGACAGAGGCCGAGGAGGATAAAAAGGCACTGGCAGCACTAAGGTCAGGAGAGAGAGAACAAGCTGTCTGAATATGCCAAGGGAGAGCGGAGGGTGGTGATGTAACCTCCTCCCCTCCCAATAGTCTGAGGCCTCTGTGGTTTCCCCCCACTCCTCGGGTGGCGGGCTGCGGTGGCGTACAGGTCAGAGCAGCAGGGGACCAGCGATAGCGACGAGGGGTCTTCCAGCTCATGTGACACACAAAGAGTGATTAAAATGTGGAATTTGCTGCCAGAGGGTGTAATGATGGCCACAGGAATAAAGAGTTTTAAAAGAGGATTAGATAGATTAATGGAGGATAAGTCTATCAATGGCTACTAGCCATGCAGGGCCGGTTTGCTCACTAGGCGAACTAAGCATTGGCCTAGAGCGGGGCGGGCCGGCCCTTAGGGGTGCCAAACTGCACCTGCTCCCCCCGCCAAAAGCCCCCCTACCCAGCATGGCCCATTCCTGCAACCTGCCAGCCTGTGGGAGGCTCCACTGGCAGTGGCCGGGAAAGGCACTGGGCGGATGGGCGAGGCAGCAGCCGGGCAAAGGGGGTCAGTCGGTGTGGAAATCCACCAGCCGGTGGCGGCACCCGAAGGAGGGTGGCAGCCCTAACCAGCAAGGGCAGGATGATCCAGCCTTGGCAGGCAGGTGAGGGGAAAGAAGTTGCCCGACAGCAGCCAAGGCCACGAACGCCACCCCCTCCTCTCTCACTCACTCAGAGTCTGGGAGGAAACTTTTGGGCCCTGCATGACACCCTGTCGGAGGATCCCCACCCGGGGGGAGGGGGGTCAGACTCCCCCCCAGCCATTTCCACCCGCTGAAAAGCCCTTCCTTTGCCTCGTGTCTTTCGTCAAACCAGAGGAGACTGGTGTGGAGAGCTGCTGAGCACTTCCTAAAGTGCCCTGGAGGGTTCCTTGGGGCTGCTGGGATTAGTCCCCCCCAAACCCCATAAAACTTTTTGGGTGTCCGCGCGAAATGTTTGAGCAGGCCGGGAGTCATCTTGCTAGAGAGCTGGTCTCGCCTGCGCTGCACAAAATGCTTTTTAAAAACTTGCCTGGATAAATGGTTACACTCCTGTGCAATGTTCCCTCTAAACTGTGGAGTCCTGTGAGCAAAAGTACTACTTTCTGAGCTACTGGCGCCAGAAGGGATCCTCTCCTAGGGTGCAAAATAAGCTGGGGCTGGCCCTGTAGCTATGGTGACTGAGGGGAACCTCCACATTCAGAGGCACTAAGCCAGGAGGCAACATCAGGGGAAGGCCTCAGCTTCTATGTCCTATTGTTGTCCTTCCAGAAGAACTGGTTGGCCACAGTGTGAGACAGGATGCTGGACTAGATGGACTATTGGTCTGATCCAAAAAGTATCATCTCTATCTACTGAATTCAACAAGAATGCAAAATCTTTAAAACACATTTGTATATCATCTTTTCCTCTTTAAACACATTTGTTTATCATCTTTCCCTCCATTGTTATTCAATAACATACATAAAATGATCAAATCCATTTAATATCTATCAAGATATCAATAAATGCATGCCATACCCTTTAATCCAAAACCCCAGAGTCACTTACAAGAAATCCAAGAATCAGCAATGCCTTAAACACTTCCCAAAAGGAGCATTAAACAGCCCATACCTCACTTAATAGTCCTAGTATGGGTCATAGCCAATCTTACCTTCCTGTAGAAATGGAAAGAGAGCAGTGATTGCTAGAAAGAACAGAGTTGTCACATTGGCTCAGAGAATTAGAGGTGAACCTTCAAAATAAGCTAATTTGGGGGGGAAATGTACTTGACATTCATATCTTATGTCATCACAGAATCTGGGGTTTGTGGCTGTAGGATTTGTTCCAGATCTACATCCCATGATGCAGTGTTGGGCCTTCAGGCAGGAATGGGTAGGAATGGTTGCTTTTGTGCAGAGCAGCCAGAAAAGCCAGGAAATAACAGTTGCATCCTCCCCAGTTTATTCTTTCAGATTATTTTTAATAAGAGGAGAGACTTAAATATTAGTGAATTAAAATGGTTACAGAACAGAACAGAAATTTTTATTACGGTTCGTAACCATTGCAAACAGTCCAACCAAGCATTCATACATCCATCTCAAAATAATTCAAAACCATTTTCAAGATAATACACTGCATTAGCCTAAGAGTCTTTAAGTTATGCTTTTAAGAGATCTTTCTTAATTCTGTAGGCTGCTGCCAAAAATTTGGCACATGCTAATGTCACTTGTGGATTGGCATCTATCATAACCAAAATACTAATATCAGAATCCGAAAGGCCTGAAAGCCTTTCCTGTATGGGTTGGATAAATGTAGCTCGTATATTTTGATAGAACCCATACGCAAGCAAAATATGATTGATAGTATCAGCCTCTCCAATACCACAAAGACAAATATGCTCAGCCAGAGGCATCTTCTTGTAGCAACCTATTACGACCTCAGAAGGGAAAACATTACAACGAGCCAAAGAGAAAGCCCTTCGATGAGATGGAATTACCAAATTCATCAATGGTTCCAGTTTGTCTTTTATAGATATGGGCAACTTTCAGATGTGGTCCAGTAAATTCAAGTACATCTCTGCACAAAGAGTAAGTGAAATAGATAAATAATGTAAGTTAAAATTAAGCAATCAGTGAGTTCAATCAGTGAGAGGCTTCCCCAGTGGCCTGGGAACATGTTTGGTAACATGTTATTCCACCCCAGGCACTGCAGGGGCATCACATGTAGCAGTGTTTGCATTACAAGCCAGTTGCCTCTCTATCACACAAAAACTGGAGCGAAGCTGCACTGCATTTCAACTATTCTATAGGTCATCCTTGTACATGAAGTGCCATTTGATTTTCTTTGGAGGGGGAAAGATCACTCATTTATGGCAGTTTCATTTGTCCCCACCAAAGGGCTCTGGACTTTAAAAGCTGTTTGAATATGTGTTCCAGTTGCGACCAATTTTACAAAGTAGATGAATCAATGGGTTAGCCATTGCTTGTTTCTTTCTAAAGTACAGGTTAACATTAGATTGTTTTTCAAGCTACCAACACCTGTATGAGAGATAAAGAGAACCTACAGTGATACTTTTGATTTGAAAAACCTCCAGCAGAAACAACAGAGCAAGCTGTCAAGCTGGCACTGAAGTACCACTGAAAGGTTCAGGTCAGCAGGGTGAAACCCAGTCCAATTGTCTTCTTGAGGTAAATCTTCTTACCTCAGTCAGAAATACAGAAAGTACTGTAGCTATGAGATCAATTGAGAAGGCATGCAAAAGACTGCAGAATTATTTTTCAAGAGAGCTCCACATTTGGATCAGGACGTTTTTCAGACAATGGGAAAAGCAAAATTATTTTTCAATAGTGAATAGTGTGTAGTAGTAGCACTAGCCCAGCTGGGCTAGCAATACACTCTCCAGTTTCCAGAAGAAGTAAAGAGGTCACCAATTCAGCAGCTTTTTATGCTTTACATTTACACAGATGGGGGGGAGGTTAGGGATGGGCATGAACCTAATTTTTGCAGTTTGGATAAGTTCGTGAACCGAAACAAGAGCTGATATGCCACTTTGGTAACTGAACCGGTTTGTATTGATTCATGAGTCATTGAAAGTTTAAAGCCTTGCTTTCTGCTCCCGGCAGCTTTTCACAGGGAGCAGAAAGCAGGATATAAATGGCTCGGAGCCATTTAAACCAAACAGTTGAGTGGCAGTCCTGCTTTCTTCTCCAAGACATTTAAACTGAACAGCTGAGTGGCTGGGTGTTCCCTGCCGCTCAGCTATTTACCATGAAGAGCTCTTCGCAGACTGCCACAAACTGCATCAAAATTCATGTAAGTTCTTGGTGGTTCTTCAGTTCATGAACATCGTTTTGCAAACCACAAATTGGCCAAAAGTTGTGATGAACTTAGTTCGTCAGTAGATTCATGCCCATCCCTAGGGATGTTTAATTCTTGCTCTGCCCACTAATGCTCCCCTGCAAATCCTAGAAATGATAACTGGGGGAAAGGAAACTCATCCCAAAATGCTAGACCTATTTTACACTGTTAGTGTAATACAGAATGCCCAGCCTTCTTTGAAAAGTTCAGAAGAAAACTATGAAAGAAATCACCAGTTATCAGCACTAGCTAATAGGTGCCAGTGGCCACTTCCATAATGTTGTTCCACAGTGCACAATATGGCAGTTGGCATATCAGCAATAAAGTTTCCAGTAACCAAAAATTGCCATTTAAGGCCAGAAAGAAATATTTCTCCCAGAGGGATGGAACTGACAGATTTCTTACTAGTACTGTCTCCCTTGGGGATTCAAAGCAGAGTATAAGATGTACCACTTTGACCATTTATTTACCAGGGTTTTGTATTAGCCTGTACTGATTAACTTTCGCTCCTGTTTACTCATAAAGGAAGTGCTAATTTGGGCTAATTTTTATCCCCTTATCATACAAATGTGAAAAGGTAATCATGTGAAAGAAAAGCCTGCAAAGAGGTTGGTTTTTTAAAAAAACATGCTACTCTTAGTATAGCAAAGAATATGCTTTTTAAATAACATTGGTTTTTGTTCAGACAAGGCACTTTCATGACATTTCAAACAATACAAATGGAAGTGAGTGCAGGTTCAAAATCTACAAAGCCATTTAAACAGGAAAGCAAAGAGTGCAGAGCAGCTCCATTCCCTATTTGGGCAAATTGATAGAGAGGGCGGTGGCGCTACAGTTACAGGGCTTTCTGGAGGATGCTTCAGTCTTAGATCTCTTCCAGTCCGGCTTCCGCCCGGGCCACGGGACCGAGACGGCCTTGGTCGCCCTGACTGACGACCTCCGGAGACATCTGGATTGAGGCGGTGTGGCAGCACTGGTGTTGTTAGATCTGTCGGCAGCGTTTGATACTGTCAACCACCAGTTGTTGACCCATCGCCTCGCCGACGTGGGGATTCAGGGGCTTGCCCTTCAATGGTTTGCCTCTTTCCTGCAAGGTCGGGGACAAAGGGTGGCTTTCGGGGATCAGCGCTCCCGCAGGTATCCCATTGAGTGTGGGGTACCACAGGGGGCAGTGCTGTCCTCGATGCTATTTAACATTTATATGCGCCCCTTTGCCCAGATTATCCGGAGTTATGGGCTGGGATGTCATCAATATTCTGATGACACCCAGCTCTATCTGATGTTGGGCGGCCGGTCGGACTTGAGT
>NW_015164216.1:222005-236864 GCF_001447785.1 Gekko japonicus
AGTTCCGCAGGGCCTGCAAGACGGAGCTCTTCCACCAGGCCTTCGATTAGGGGTCGCCGCCGCCCCCCTCCCATTATATTATTATCACTGGGGGGGGAGGCCCTAGGAAGGAAGGAATGGAACATCTGAATTTAACATCTAACACTGAGGACACGGAATGCCTACCGGGGATGTTTGGAGTGGTTGTCATCTCTCCGAGGTTCAGGAGCTGAGGATTTTGAGCACTATGTATCGAGACTGTTTTAAATTGTATAATATGTTTTAAATTTTACTAAATTATATTTGATGTTTTATTATTGCAATATCTTTTGCTATGTAAGCCGCCCTGAGCCCTACGGGGGAGGGTGGGATATAAATTTAACAAATAAATAAATAAATAAGTGTTCCAGCCTCTGTAAGAACCAAGGTATTACCACCAGAATAATCCATATTAAATAGGGTTTCCAGCCCCCAGGTGGGAACGGGGGATCCCCCAATTTTAGGGGCTCCAGCCCACCACCAGCCAGCTGGTGGATGGGGGGAAACCCTGCCCCCAACACCCACGGTTGGGCACAACATCCCTGGCATGATGACATCACATGGAAGTGACGCCATCATGCCAGAGACATCATGCATGGTGATGTCACCCTGTTCCCCCTCTCCCGGGAAGCTCCCTCCCACCCCCCAACCAGCAGACAAAAATGATCTGGCAATCCTAGTATTAAATAAGACCTTGCAAATGCAAGCAAGTTATTCCATTACACAAACTGGAATTTTTAATGTTCAAAATGTCATTGTGTTTTAACTCTGGCTTTGGACAGCACAAGAAACAATTTTCATATTAAGGACAAAGTTTTATATGCAAAGATACTTCATTTTTAAAATGCAATCACACTCATTTTTAGCTGAAATCATAAAAAATTGCAAAGGTGATTTTTATTTTATTTTATTTTGTCATTTGGAGTTGTTACCACACCCCCACAAATATGTGAGCATGTGCTCAAACTGCAGTGGGGGATTAGGCTGTGTGTTTGTGCAGAGACTGGGAAACCAGGATCTTTCTCCTAAAGAGGTGGCTGAGAGTAGCAAGTTCTCAGCAGGCAAAGGATGACAGAGACCTGATTTAAAGATTAAAAAAGGAATATATACAGTTTATTGAGGGATTTGGTGCAATAGTGGAAGGGACTTATCCTAAGCAAATAGCACATATTATATCAAAGCACAAACAAACAGCACATTCTTTATCCAAACTAACACTATAACTACAACAACAAATTGACCAGAGCTAATTGAGAGCAGGAGTTACCTTTAAGCTAGAGGTGTAAATGCAGGGGGAAATGGGGAATAGGACAGAGAAGCAGTGGAATCTGTTGGGACAGAGCTGTCTAGTCTTCCTAGGGTTACCAGACCCAGGTCCCAGCAGGGTTCCCCAGATTTCATGGGCTCCTTCCCACTGCCAGCCACCTGGTCAGTGGGGGGAAGCCCCGCCCCTAGAGCAACCACCCGGCCCACCAATCAGCTGGAGGATCCTTTAAATCTTGTAGGAGTGAGAGAGAAAGAGGGGTGGCTTCGTGCACCTGCACTCCCAGACCCAAATTCCAAGCCAGCTTTCTGTGTGGTACAGTGTGGTTTGGAAAATAAAAAGAGTGTATAGAAATATTGTTTCTAAATTCTCATGCCTTCTTCCTGTGATGACATTCTGTGTGTCTTTTTCCTGCTGCAGGCCAGATGGCCTAGTGTGATTTCTGTCACTTGACCAGATGGCTGAGCCACCAAATAGCCATGCCATATAATCATGCCAGATACCTACATTCCTTAACACCTCTCTGCTGAGGGCCAGACTTGAAGGCTCTGCTTGTATGGCCTACATGGGCCATGTCACGTACGCAATGGAGAAAGATGGATCACCTGACTGCAGGCAGGGCCTCTAACCTCTTAGCCAGCCCCCACACACCTGATGTTGGCAGCTATGGCAACCAGAAATTGGGCACACACCCCTGCCGCTCGTGATTGGCCACAGCTGATGGTGACTGGCATGGGGGTATAACTCCATGGTTCTTTAGGGAAGAGCTCTCTTGCTCCTGGGATCCTGACTTTTGAAACGAAGAGTTTCTTTGTGAACTGATTGCCAGTTGCCAATCTTCTGATACAGTGGATCTGTATTTCTGAGCAGTCCTGAACTATCTACCTGCACAAGATGGGATTTCTCTTCAAAATCCCTTGGTGCCAACCTGTACTGTTATGCAATGGACAATCTTGGACTACTGGATGCTATAATTAACTCGGTAACTATGGTTATTATTAATGTGTAGTAAGGGCAAATAGGCATAGGTTGTTATTATTTTTGTATATTAGTCTCTTGTTATGCTTTGCACTGAATAAAGATCATTCATATTTGTAATCGTCTCTGATGCGGTAATTGAACTCCAGGGCTAAATCTTGTGTCTAAGCGGACCACAGAGCTACCACTGTGAGAGTAATTGTGTGCACCTCTGAGTTAGAGTTGCTGATGTGTTAAGTCCCAGATGCCAGCTGAGAGATTGAATCTCTGCTCTTAGGCTGGGTGGGGACCCCTTGGAAGAGATTCTGGTGGCAAACTGTTGTGAATCCTAGAGAGAGTACAGACTGTCTCGTGGACTGTCTCAGGTGCTGAAATCTAGGGTTCCCTCTCACCTCTGGACTGGGCTGAGTGGGTTTAATCCTGTACAGGGAGATAAAGCAAAATGGGGATCAAATATATACCTGTCCTAGTCTGTGAAGAAATCAGATAAAAGGAGGGGTCCAGTACATTGGGAGTTTGAGTTGCAATCCATGTTGAGGCCTAGGCCAGATTCCATGATTTCAGCAAGGAAGTAGACCAGCCATGAGGTTTGGCCAGTAACAGGTAGGGTCCAGAAACCAGTTATAAAGGTTTGGGGACTGAAAGGTTGCTCTTATGCACCTTTAGATGCATTGAGAAGGGGTTAGTATCTCTGCTGGGATGAGATTGGATTCCGGCTAGAAATGTTGGAACCCCGTTGGAAGGTTTGTATTTTAGGGGAGTGGGACAAAGAAAAAACTCCAAATATTGGCCCAATTTACCAGGTTCAAATGTATAGAGAAATATGGAAAATGTCAACCTGAGGTGAATACCAGCTTGGCCCTTCCTAGGTCTCTGAATAAATTTTCTGAGTGGGAAGCCTGATTAACAAAGGTGAGTAAATAGCCAATGGGTCTGGCCTCACTTGTCATTAGTTTTCCAGGGAATTCTGCATTCTAAGGCAGGTTCCTGAATGGTCCTAGAAGTCGAGTTAGCCCCCTTCACATGGAGCATTTGCTGCGCTGAAGGCACAATAGTCCCACAGATTTTCCGGGCGCGATCACACTGGAACATCTGGGAGGCATAGCGCACCCGTGGCAAACCCGTGGCATCCCATCGAAGATGCACATTTTAAAAAGTACCTGGGATGACCTACTGGCAAATGGTTTGCCACGGGCTGCAAGCGCCAGTGCGCGGCTTTCTCCCCCATCGTTCTCTTTGCCGTGCGCAAGCCGCCATCGCATCTGATTGCATAATGGCGCATCAGAATGTGACGCCGCAAATAGCTGTGCTTTCCCCCCCATGTTTTCCGGCATGTCTGATCGGGGCCTTAGTTATTCTTCTGCAAACCTGGATTGCTAAGTATGGCCTGAATTTGGATGAGCTCTCAGTAAGCCAGAGAATAAAACTACTGTCAAGGGAGTGTCTATCCTTCCAGGGGAACCTGGCCATATTCCTGTGAGTCAGCTTTTCTGTTGCCTGCAGCCTGATATAGGTTTCTTGGTTTTAATATCAAACACAGCTTCCCTTCTATAATTTCAGAGAGCATATGGCCTGAGAAGTCATGAAGGTGACTCAGACAGCATATGACCTGAGAAGTCATGAACGTGACCCCAAAACACAGTTTCTGACTCAGGGCTGCTTTCTGAGTTACAACTTCCCTCCTTGATGGTTTGGATTCTCCTGAGAATCAGTCTATCACACATGCATTTGTTGGGGTTGGAAGCTAACACATCCAAGCTAATCAAGATTACTTAGTTCTGTGGCCTCTGAGAGTCATAGTTAACCTAAAGAGCTAATTTCTTAGTACAATTTGGGATAACTTGGTTTGTAGGAAAAGAATCAGAGGGATGGCATCTTTACAGGGTACGGGAGAGGGGGCCTTTATTCTTGTTAGAGACAGCACAGTGAGAGGAGTCGAAAAAGATACAGAAAGTGGTAAGAGCAGGGAATTTCTAACCAAAGCTAAATACACATTTGCTGGTTGACATAATAAAAACATTTGTGCTACTAGAACTTACTATTAAGCTATCAAAGAATCAACAGGTGTGCCTGCACAACCAATCATAAATGTTCAAGTAATTCTGATTAAAAACACACACAGTATAGAAAATCACATAGAGAAAAATTTTAAGCAATGAGTCTAGTTGGGGAAGCAAGTAAGACTGGCAGGGTTCAAAATAGAAAATCTGGTCACATAGAGCTTGACGGGGTAAGGTTCCAACTGCCAATGTTCCAACTGCATCACCCTAAGCAATAAGGAGTTCATAACAGTATTGCCCAATATGTGGTGCTCAAGAGTACCCGCAGAGTTTGAATAGGGATGTGGGTATAGAAAAGTTGTGAACCTATTGTCCAACTGTATGGGAAAGTCCATGGATGACTTGGGAGATTTCAAGCCCATGCAGCTTCACAACACGTGCAAAGTTCTGTTGATGCTGGAGCAAACAAAAGGATCTCAGTAGCATTGTAGACTTGCCACTGTTGGTCCTCCAAGTTCACAGTAAGATTTCAAAGTAATGTAGCAGAAGTTGTGATGTTTATGGCCCATCTTGTTTCCTCCTACACAATTGCTGGTAACAGATGGTGGTTTCATACATGACTGGATCAAAGTGACCATGCTGTCACTCAAGTGCTCTGGGGATAACAAGCATCTAGGTGGAAAATGTAGAGCAGCATATGACCTGAGAAGTCATGAAGGTGACCCAAAAACATGGCTTCTGACTCAGGGTTATACTCAGGGAAGGAGCTGCTATCAGGGTTATACTGTTAATTCCCCCCCCCCAGCAAAAAGCATTTGCAAGGCTCGCCTGGCAAGATGCATATGCCAATAATCAAAAGTTTGGCATAAAAGCCATGGCAGTGAAGATAAATGAAGAAAAGATCTCACTTTCATTAAATGAGAACTGTTTTACTTTCTTCTAAAGAATTGAACTATTTTTCCTAAGGTGATTTTTTTTAATTCACCATTTTTTATATTTATTTTATTTATTTTTATTTATTTGGGTTTATATCCTGCCCTCCCCTTGACGGGCTTAGGATGGGTTACAACAGTATAAAATACAATACAGTTAAAACCACATTAAAACACCATATAGAATAGCATAGCTCATATGTGCCATACAACTCTAGTAAAAACCAGATACCTCAGTGGTTGATGGTATTTGAAGATTGTCTGACAAAATTCCCAAATCATTGGCCAGACTTGAGACTTTTCAAGTAAAACTGCCTTTAACACTAGAATTTCCCAAGAAATGACACAGACCAAGAGAGCAAAAACAGTACTCTGTTTCAAGCAAATAGGAAGGAGTCCTATGATCCAACCCCATACAACTGGATTGCTATTAACAAGAACATTTTATATGTAAAATTGCATTGCCATCATCAGTCCTGGAATTCCACATAAATGGGGCTATTAGTGGCCCGGACCTCCTTCCCGCCATTGGTACTGACATCAGGGCTCTTTTTGTAGAAAAAGCCCAGCAGAAACTCATTAGCATAATAGGCCACACCCAACAGCAGGAACTCGTTAGCCTATTAGGCCATACCCCATACAGCATAGCTCATTAGCACATTAGGCCACACCCCCATGTTATCAGGTGTGGTCATCCAGCCATACCCACCTTTAGCTTCTTATTCTGTTTACCTTGTCTGCTGGGGCTTTTTTTGTAGCAGGAACTCCTTTGCATGTTTGGCCACACACCCCTATTGTAGTCAATCCTAATGAGTTTCTGCTGTTGGGTGTGGCCTATTATGCTAATGAGTTCCTGCTGGGCATGGCCAACTCGGGAGCCAGCCAGAACTCCGTTCCTGTGCGTTCCTGCCCCAAAATAGCCCTGGGTACTGTTGTGAAACTATTCTAATGCAGCACTTTTATACAGCATCAGGGGACTCTTCCTAGTACAGGAAGATAAAAGCACAGCTATGTTGGCTTTCAGTCTGGTATCTCTGCAAGGATGGTTTCACACATGCATGTACACACTCAGAATGTCATGGATGCAACATTATCACATCACCACACATTCTGGGAGGTAGATCCAGCCATCTCTTGCACAAGTGGAAGAGCATTTCCATTTGTGCATGGGTGTTTGATTTCCATCAAGTTCTTTTTCCTAGCACAACCTCCCTGCTGTCTCCCACTCCACCAGACCTGAGGGGGCCCCAGCCCTAAGGAGTTCTTTTTCATGGACATAGAGGGCTGCTTCAAGAAGGGGGAGGCAGCCAAGATCCAGTCCACAAGCAGAGCTCTGCACGGGATCCAAGCAACATGCTTTTCCCACAGATTCACTCCACACATTTCGCTTCCAATCAGGAAACGTTAAGCAGCAGAGTTATGCACACACAGGTGCACACTGTTCAACACCTGATTTCTTGCCAATTCATGTGGTTCCACTGAAAACCATTTGCATGTGTCTGCCCATTAACTTGGGAGGGAAGGTAGCATGCTATAGCCTAATCTCATCAGACCTCAGAAGCTAAGCAGGGTCTGTATTTGGAAGGAAAGGCTCAAGGAAGACTCTGCAGAAGAAGGCAATGGCAAACCACCTCTGCTTCTCACTTGCCCTGAAAGCCCCTTGCTGGTGTCACCGTAAGTCAGCTATGACTCAACAGCCCTTTATACTCACCCACACACACTTAACTTACAAATACTTAATGGCAATTAAATCTTCAGAAGAGGGGGCTGCAATTTGTGCTGATTCCTCTCCCACTGCAGATTTTCACTTACCTCCCTTATGTTGCTCCTGAAGGTCTGCTGACACCTCTGGAACAACGTTTCAGGGGCCCTGAGTTGGCGGCAGTAGGAGTGCAAAGCAGGGGAACACCCACCCTGTGAGTCTGGGGATTGTTAGATACACAACGTTATGTTTGAAATGATATTCTGTGATATGAAATCTCTTTTGCAAAGGCTCTTTAACACATCAGGTCCTCCCTTGAGGATGCAGTCATTTATTTTTTAAAAATATTTATATCCCACCTTATTTCTTTGGACACCCAGACCCAACAGTAGCATTTAGTTTGGATTTGCTGGATATCAGTTCAAGTAGATGGCCTTCAAACATACAAAGCGGGTGTGGATTCTTGATTAAAGAGCTATTTTACCTTTTGTTGCTGTTGTTGTTGTTCAGTCGCACAGTCAAGTCCGACTCTTCATGACCCCATGGACCACATCACGCCAGGCTCTCCTGTCTTCCATCGTCTTCCAGAGTTTGCTCAATTTCATGTTCATTGCATCAGTAACACTGTCTAACCATTTCATCCTTTACTGTCCCCTTCTTCTTTTACCTTCAGTCTTTCCCACCATTAGGGTCTTCTCCAGTGAGTGCTCCCTTCTCGTTTGGTGGCCAAAGTATTTGAGCTTCACCTTCAGCATCTGGCCTTCCAGGGAACAGTCAGGGTTGATTTCTTTTAGGATTGACTGATTTGATCTCCTTGCAGTCCTCTCTCAATTTCTTTTACCCTGCAGCTTAATTCCCCTTGATTGTTGTTTGGGCTGGGGGGTGGCACTAGTTCCTGTCTCTAGGAGACAATGAGAACCTTTGAATCTCTTTAAATGATAACAGGACACAAGAAGAGTTGAATGTTTCTGTGTAAATGAAAAGGGACTTCTTCATAGCAAAATGTCATATGCTTTCTTGGGGTATGACCCTGGGGGGTTTTGTGGTGGGGAGGGTTTGCTGCTGCTGGGGGAGATTTACAGGCTGCCTTTTAAAATATATAGTATACACTTTCACATGCATTTCATTTTCCACCTCCTCTTCCTAGGTCTCTGGAACATAAATCTCTAAGGACAGTGGGAAACGGATGCATCTGTAGTGCGCATGCACATTGTAAATGCATGTTTATGAACCCCAAATGCCAGCAAGTGCCTGCTGCTTCCCTTCCATCCACATCCCGTAAACTGCCTATCCAGTATAAACATTTCTGCATGTGTTTTATGTCACCCATATTCTGTAATGTGTACTTTTTCCATTGTAATTTTAAGCCTTGTACTAAACATACATCTTCTTAAAAATCCAGAAGCTTATGATCAGTTTGCTATCGCACCCTGCTTCAGAAGTATGGGCTATTTTAGATCAAATAAATACAGCCTATAGTCATGAATAATCGAGGCTGGGGAAGCTCAAGTGATGTTGCTTGGTGTGAAACATGGGTATTACTTCCACACAAGAGCAATACTATGTCCATCTGCAAAGTGTCGCTGGATATGGAACAGAAGAGCTGTAAACTATTGATTGGGAGAAATACATAACGGCATGTTTTAACAATGACATTTCTGAGAACACCGAGTACCTATATGGAGGGGGGGGGGATGTAATCATAATAGTGGGAAATTCAATTAATTCTATGATCTCAAAAACCTTGAGCCCAGCCATTTCATTTTTTTTCCCAGTGGCAAGAAACACAACATAAATGGAAAATAATTCAATTTTAATTGCTGGGAGAGGGGAACCAAAACCCATCAGCACAATGTCTTGACACAAGCCAACATATCACGCAATTTACCAAAAACAGTGAATTTTTCCACTATAAATATATCTTTCAAGAAAAGGCAAGTAGTAGTACAGTTCTAGATGCTGAAAATATGTACATCTTGATGCTGGGGAATTCATATTAATCACAAATATGTTTTTTGTAGCTTTGAAAAATCAGTATAAATTTTCTACCGATCATCTTATTTATCTTTGTTCACTTGAATTTTCCCACCTAGAAAATGACTGCTATATAAGTGGTTCTGTAGCTCCTTTGTTCTTAGAGTACAAAGAAATATGATTTCTTTCCTACCACAGTACAGTATCGAAATGTAAATTAAAACTGACAGATCCAAATATAACAATAGGCTACAGTCAGCACTTTGACGTTTACATTTCAAGAAACACTTACTTCAAAGCCCTATAGGCTTTTTGTGAATTGTACCAGTCTTATTTAAAATGCCTGGATCATTAGCCTGGAGCCAGAATAAACCGTCCCTATGGAATATGCCAGAAAACCCAGAGTAGCAGATCCATCTCCTTCCCTATCAAAGCACATTTACGGCACCTGATTCTTCTCACATCACATAATCATTGGATGATACGTCTTGCTGCTGTTAAACTGAACAGCTTGAGCTGAATGACCACTCTCTTCCCAGTCTCCGGACATTCAGTTTCGGCCAGCTGCCAGCTGGCGAGTCACATGCTCATGCTTCTAGTGACGAAAGACCAACGGATCACCATCCCTGAGTCCGTTAATAGAAACAGCCTGAAGAATTGCTGCACATGGCCTGCCCTGGGCCACAACTTTCATTTTGCTGCAGACAGCATCTTGCAAAGGGGTCACTGCTAAGCTGCACAGGAGTCAGCACATTTATGTACTCCTCCTCTGAACTGATCTAGTCCAGAAAAGACTGTGCTTGTTTTCCCTATACATTTATTCCCCACCCACCTGCCTCATTTTGTGCATTTTAATTGGTTGTTTGCACAGAACAATTTTAAGGAGTATTGGACTCTCTGTGAATATGCAATGGATCTCTCACATGGCCCACTTTCAGCTTGGAACTCTTGGTCACATAATGAAATCTTGCATTACTCTTGGCTTGCTTTGCTGTAGGAGTTTCTAGACACTCTGGAAGGTCTTTTACACCCAATTCATGTGTAACTATTATTCACTTGTTGTGGGATATCCAGACATTTCTCCTTAGGGTTCTTCTGTTGCAGGGATACCTTATTTCTCCAGCACTCCTTCAGCAACATTCAGTGAAATCCTAAACAGAATTACTCCCTTCTATGTACACTGAAGTTAATGGGTTTATAAGGATGTGACTCTCTTTAGGTGCCATACTTCACATGGGTATTGAAGTCCTCCAAACTAATCACCTTGGAGGTCTCCAGCACAGGGCTGGAGACAACCATGTCCAGCTCAGATGAGGCCCCTGCTGGAGATGGTACATTAGCAGCAGGACACTCATATATTCTGTCCCTGGAAAACAACATAAGGTACAATCAAGGCTGTCAATACTTTTTACCAGGAATCTGAGGAAGGAAAAAGACTAAGAATGATGTTCACACCCATCACACCCACACACCTACCCATCCTTCAGTTCGGGGTTCATGTTGGACTGTATACTAGTCAGAGGTATCACAGATATACATAACCTGGGTTACTTAGGGTTTCAGCCACACATATTCCTCACTGAGTGGGGAACTGTATGTACCAACAGGTGCTCTGCACATTGTTCCTGTGCTGTATTTAACAGCTAGATTGTGCACACCCTGTCTTCCCAAATGGGCTGTATCATCAACTGTTTGGCAGGGACACGGATGGGAAAGAACAATCTTTTATTCTTTCTACCAAATACTTCAGTTGCAGCTGACTATGCAGGACTATGTGGATAGTGCCTGTGACATCATTGGTAAAATGTAACACAAATCATGCCGCTACCATGATGCTCACACTCTTTTATTAAGGGTTTGTTGGTTTCTTTTTAATTTGTTAGGACTGGAGACATGCTCCTCTACTGTATTTATTCAAGTGTGGGAGTGATAATGTTGCTGGATTTTTTTTAAAGGCCAAGACCCAGCCAGACTATTCCTTCCCCTTACCATTCCATTGTATTGATGTTTAGCTTTTTAAGCCGTTTTTACAGAATACTCAAATGCACACCTCCTCTTTTTTAAAAAGCAAACAAGAGTACAGTTATTTACCTCAGCAAGGCTATCTCCTCTGTACAAAATCAGAAAATTAAAAATGTTTCTCCTGTTGATAGCTCTGCCAAAGGGACACAGGGACAGTGCTTTCCTCTGGTGACCAGAAAAAAGCCCACAGAAAAAACCCACGGTCATAAATGCTCACAGTAAAAAAAGCCCACATGGGAAAATGTCCACACAGAAAACTGCCCACTTGAAAATAAGCCCACATGGAAAAAAGCCCACAGAAAAAAACCAAAATGGAAAGAAGCCCACATGAAAAAAATACCATGTAAAGCACCATAGGTATTTATAATTGTGGATAACCATTCATCTCTAGTTATGAGAATTAACATGTATTACCTATATTTTATATTGGTATTTTAGGATGAAAAAATGTCCCCTCTTCACCATTGGAAAAACTGGTTGGATATGACCTATTGTTTCATTTCTGAGGTTAGAGGGTGATTCTCTCATTTGGTACTGTGCCAGCTCTAACAGTACCCAAATGCTAGTGATATACACCAAAATTAAATCCCAGGCAAAATTACACCCCTCCAAGTTCATTGAAGTCCATTGGTATAACCTGCAGTGTGATTAAGACTAAATATACATGACCTTCAGCCTCTCACCAGAAATAAACAAGCCAATAACATACGAACTAAGTTAGCATGTAGTTCACCATATCTCCAGCATCTAACATAATCAGCAGCAATGCTACTTTTCAGAAAATACACTGGGTAATGAATGCATTCAAAACATCTTTTGTTGTGCATAGCGCTGCTGTACGTCAAACCATGTTGATTACATAATTTTAAGACCTGCTGTCCATTGCCATTTTTGACTGGACATAATTCTACAACAACATGGTGGGTAAAGTCTAGATATTGAAAAATATCACAGACTGACAGTATTTTTTACATACTCTGGGCTGCCAATCTGAATGTGGTTCTTAGGCATTGCTGTATGGCGGTTTCTTGCTATGCTGCTGTGGTGGAGGAGGAAGATCAAACTGAGTAAATGGGATAGTTGTATCATCTCTTTTTTTCTTCATGATAGCTCAAAGGGCCATTTTTGCCACCTAGTGAGACAGATGTCCTTAAAAAATCCCCATAAAATTCTACAATCTGCACAGAAATGTTGCTCAAACATGCTGCTCAAATGGATAAATGTGACACATCCAGTATCCACTGCCAGGTGGTATATACACCATGTTGACAATATGCAAATTGTATCAACAGTTTGTAAATAAATATGCAAATTTGCTGCAGACTTCACACACATCCTGTTGCTATAGCAATCCTACATGCTGATCAGCTGCCTGCTCCTGTCTCAAAATATTATTTTGATAAAAGTAACCACTGAAATCAGCACTGTGGGCTTCATTTCAGTCCCTCAACAGTGCCAAACAACATTTCTGGATTCAACACACTCATAGGAAGTGGTGGGTGCTACAAGCATGGACGGCTTCAAAAGGGAATTAGATAAGCATATGGAGCAGAGGTTCATCAGTGGCTATTAGCCACAAGGTATAGATAGGGGCTCTGGGGCAAGTGATGCTCTGTCTTCTTGGTGCTTGGGGGGGGCAACAGTGGGAGGGCTTCTAATGTCCTGGCCCCACTGCTGGACCTCCTGATGGCACTGGTATTTCTGGCCACTGTGTGACACAGAGTGTTGGACTGGATGGGCCTTTGGCCTGATCCAACATTGGCGTCTCTTATGTTCTTATGTTCTTATAGTGCTCGGGGGTGGAAAGTTTGACCCACTCTTCCAAAGAAGTCAAAGATGAACTTCTGTGACCAGATGAATTCCTTCCGTGACTGGAAGGTTCTTTCTGTGAGCCGAAGGGTTATCTTTGGATCCAAGCACATTGTTTGGAAGCAGTCCTTTGTTACTGTTCTCTCTTTAAGTCATTGTAGAGATAAGTTAAAGCAATGAAAAAATTGGGGATAGCCATACTTGCTGAGACACAAAACCCTCTTTGAAGTCTACTCAATGTTTAATTCTTAGGAAAAGAGATGCCAGATTTAAGGTATGCCTTGAAAGACCACCCACATCTGTTATACATAAGAACAGCAATATCTGGACATCTTTCTCCTCATCCTTGATGTGTAAAACTCAGTGATAAAGGAAATGAACTCTGAATCAGTTCAGGATCACTTTCACCAATTATTACTTGTTATATTTCAGAACTGAGCCCTGATAAAGCCTTAAACATGATCAGGTCCCAAGTCAAGTGTAGCAGATGCCAACAAGAGCAATTTATGAGATGTCTTTCTCAAGAACACTGCATTAACGACAAACTGATGCATAATGCAAAATCCCCATGTGCACAGATGTACTTTATGCCACAACCCCACAAAGACTAAAATAGCAGATGACCATAGTCAACAAATGGAAATCAGGAACAATCTGTGCAGACTAATTTTGGTGCGCAAGAGATAAACTCTCCCAATGAAAAGGTTATGGCCAAAGAACACCCAAGGAGAATCAGTCTGTTGAAGACAGCTGCAGGCTTCGATTATCCAGACCTAGAAGTGCAGGAGATAGCAAATCACTGGCAATAAAAACACATATAAATAAAATAATGAAAATATAAGCACATGCTTAGAGGGTCCCCCCCCCCCATATATAAAGAGAAAGCAGCCAGCAAAGCAACAGACCCAGAGGAAGGAAGATTTCTTTTAAACCTAGCAGTTGCATAAATGCTATAAAATGTTGGGTACAGGCAGCCTGTTTACAAATAAGGACAGAGCCAGCCAAAGAAATGAAAGGAAGGGGACGTGACCACAGTTTATTAGACTATAAATGTCAGCAGGATACAGCTGTTAATCCTTTCACATACTACAATTCTAACTGAAATTCTAAGAGCCAGAACACATCCTACATTTGCTACAGGGAGGCCACTCCATACGGCGAACCTTTAGCCTTCTCCTAGTTGTAACATCTAGAAATAAACCACACATAGATCAAGACTATTTTGTATTACAGGCATCAAATACTTCCCGTGTAGGGGTGTCAACCTCTAATAGGGCTTGGAGTTGCATTACAATTCATCTCCCAACTATGGAGATCAGTTCCCCAGGAGAAAATTGCATATTTGGAGGGTGGACATCCCTGCTGAGCAACTGTCCCAGGAATACCCCAAAATGTCCAGGAATTCCCCAGACTGGAGTTGGCAACTCTAAGAACATAAGAACATAAGAGAAGCCAATGTCAGATCACTGTGTCACACAGGGCCAAAAAATACCAGGTGCCATCAGGAGGTCCACCAGTGGGGCCAGGACACTAGAAGCCCTCCTACTGTTGCCCCCCCCCAGGCACCAAGAATACAGAGCATCACTTGCCCCAGACTGAGAGTTCCTATCTATACCTTGTGGCTAATAGCCACTGATGGATCTCTGCTCCATATACTTATCTAATTCCCTCTTGAAGCTGTCTATGCTTGTAGCCACCACCACCTCCTGTGGCAGTGAATTCCATGTGTTAATCACTCTTTGGGTGAAGAAGTACTTCCTTTTATCTGTTCTAACCCAACCACTCAGCAATTTCATGGAGTGCCCACGAGTTCTTGTATTGTGAGAAAGGGAGAAAAGTACCTCTTTCTCTATCTGCTCTATCCCAAGCATAATCTTATAAACCTCGATCATGTCACCCCTCAGCCATCGTTTCTCCAAGCTAAAGAGCCCCAAGTGTTTTAACCTTTCTTCATAGGGTAAGTGTTCCAACCCTTTTATCATTCTTGTTGCCCTTTTCTGCACTTTTCCCAATGCTATAATATCCTTTTTGAGGTGTGGTTACCAGAACTGTACACAGGACCCCACTGTAAGCCTGCACGCCTGCCATGGTGTTTTTATGAACTGAGTTACTGTACCTGATGAAGTGTGCCATCGCTGTACCTGATGAAGTGTGCCAACG
>NW_015164216.1:237519-249977 GCF_001447785.1 Gekko japonicus
CCAGTAAACTATAATTATTTTAAGGAAGTCTGCCTCAGTCTCTTATTGGGAACCTCAGAAACAGCAGCATCCTCCGTAAACCATAGACGGTGAATCCCGATAAACTGTTCCAATTGTTTCTCTTTGAGAGCAATTCGGCTAACACCACTGCTTACCACCCTCCACTGAGAAAATTGCCCATTTATACTCACTCTCTGTTTCCTATTAATTAGCCAGTTTTTGATCCACAAGAGGACTTGTCCTTTTATTCCATGACTCTTGAGCTTACTTAGGAGCCTTTGATGAGGAACTTTATCAAAAGCTTTCTGGAAGTCAAGGTAAACAACATCTATTGGGTCTCCCTTGTCCACATGTTTGTTCACTCCCTCAAAAAACACTAACAGGTTAGTGAGACAAGAGCTTCAGATCTTCCCTTACAGAACCCATGCTGAGTCCGCCTCAATATTCCTATGCTGAGCAACCTGGTAAAGTGATGTTCCTGCATTTGTAGTTTTATTTAAGTACTCTGCTAACTAATGGTGACTGGACTAAACACACCAGTTAACCTCAATAGTCCCCAATCCATCTGGTGTGTCCATTCAAATGCTATAGTGAAAATGAGGATCAGGCACCTCAAGAAAGTAGTCTTTTAGGCAGCACCTCAATTGCAAACATAATGCATGGGCTAGCTCTCTTATGTTCATGCAGTCATCCCAATCCAGCAATATTGTGCAGGCAGAAATGCTCTGAGACCATCTACTTACAAGATAGCTCTCATTCACTTTATCAGAGAGGTAGCTCTGTGCATACCTCCATTTGAAGGTGGGGCCTGTCTACCCCATTGAAGTACATGGGAAAATTGCAAGAAAGACATGTGAGTTTGAGATGAGGATGAATGTATGCTACGATCTTCACAGGGCTTGAATAACATGATGGCCCGCCAGTCTAAATACTGCCCATCAGCCTGCTACGGCTTGAGAGCTCCTCCAGCAAGCAGCAAAAATGGGTTTATTGATCATTACCATACATGGTTGTGTGTGTCTTCGTGGAACCCAAGCTGTGTAGGTCTGGTCTATTATGTGCCTTTCATTAACAATAAAATGATAGATGCATAGTTTGTCGTGACAGAAATGACAGTCATGATAGACTCATAGTTTAAAAACTCACAGTTTCTGTCAGAGGAATCAATGAAAAACTTAAGCAAAATAACTTTGAGCTTTTAGGATCTTTGGGAGGGGATGGTTCACATATGATTAGTGTATTTGCAGTGCAAGTCTACGCAGATTTCCCCAGTTGCCTCATTGGACTCAGTGGGGCATATTCCCTGGTAAGTACACATAGGATTGCATTGTAAATCTCTTAAAATGAAAAGCCATAGGACTGAGTGCTTTGGGAGCTTGAGTAAAACACAGACTATGCGTGTCTGTAAAGTGCCATCAAGACACAGCAAACGTATGGTGACCCCATAGAGTTTTCAAGGCAAGAGATGTTCAGAGGTGGTTTGCCACTATCAGCCTCTGCATAGCAACCATAGACTTCCTCTGCTTAGCTTCTGAGATGTGATGAAACCTCTGGGCTATCCAGATCTGGGCAAGACAGGCAGGTGTACAGTGAAAAATAAGAAAAGACAGAAACTGAGAAACTGTGAATGTGGTGAGTGTTGATATAGCAAGTGTACAGAATTTGGACTATCTCTAGCTGTGTTACAACACTGGTGGCTTGAATGATCTCCTCTGGGCTATCCAGATCTGGGCAAGACAGGCAGGTGTACAGTGAAAAATAAGAAAAGACATAAACTGAGAAACTGTGAATGTGGTGAGTGTTGATATAGCAAGTGTACAGAATTTGTACTATCTCTAGTTGTGTTACAACACTGGTGGCTTGAATGATCTCCTTCGATCCCACTAAATTAAATGGGTGGTGAAATCCAAAGATTGGGGGAGAGGGTGAAGTCCAGGCAACAATCTGCTGTGTGAATTAGAAACTGACTTTGAATGACAGGTTTTATTGCTGACTTTATCCGTTAGTGAAATCATTCATGTGCATGATTCAAAATGTAGATGACACATTTCTACCTCCTGCTGATGCTTCATCTTGAACATGACAGAAACTAGGAAGAGAGGTATGTGGCTCTTATAGTGTACAGACGAAAGTGTGTCAGCCCTCTGTATTAATGATATACTTTTTATGCACAGGAACACATTCTCCACAAGGAGGATCACATCAAGGGAAGCCACCTGTGATGTTCCTGAATTCACTTCTACTACTTTCTAGACAGAAAGCAGACCTGCTGGCTATAATTGATGGAGATCAGTTTTGGATTCTCATCCTTTGATCTATGAAAACAACTAAAACAGTACACAGCCCTGAATTCCCTATTGTGAAACTGAAAACCACATTTTGAATAATAAGACTATGATGCAGGGATGTCTATGTTGTGAGCATTATTTGCTTGTTATGGCCATTTGGGTGGCAAACACATTTAACTTTACAACTCTAAAAGTGTCAGTCAGACTGCATTGGGACTATGATTTCACAGGTATTGGGGCGGGGAGAGGCTGTTGCACATCCTACACTCCTTTCTCATTTCATGGTGACAGTGACCACCCACCCCCATCCCTAAAATCCCTTTCCTTTGTGTCTGAAATAGAACTGTTGGCTGAGCTGTCAAAATCCTGAGCTTGGTGAGTCAGTGGGTGGCCAGTGCACAGAAGAACCCCCAGAAGCTTAGACGGTGTGTGTGTGGGGGGGTGCACAATAGCCTTGGCTAGCTAGAAGGAACAACCTACCAGTTTTTTGAAGCACCTTTTGTTTAGTTCCTCTCACTTGACCATTGATGTAATGAGCCCCCAAGTTTTCCACTGAAGCTAAGCCAATGGGATAACTGAGCACTAGAATTCAAGTAATCTATTAAAAAGGGTTTCCAAACATTATCTCTTTGCTTTGTTTGGTTTCTGGCTTCACTGGAAGAATCAGGAAAAGGTGGAGAACAGACTCTAGAGTTTATTTTATTCTACCAAAAGTGCAGTAAGAAGGTCCCATTTTCCCCTCTATTCCCCTTTAACAGAGGGACCACTAAAGCAACAACAGCACAGCTCAGCTGCCCAGGTCCCTCAGGTGACTGAGGCCTCTGAAATTTTTCTTCCTAGTTTCTTGTCCCTGTTACCCTGGCAATAGTGTGCAAAGCCTGTGTGCAAACAAAATAGTGTGCAAACAGCTCTAGCTTGCAGGCCCTATTCCACCCTGCCCTGCTAGGGGTTCCCAACTCCCTGGAGGGGCTTTTCTTCCACTCTTGAGTAGCCTGTCTTCACCACCTGATCATTTTTGGGATTTCCCACTTGGAGGATCAGGACTCCCAGCTTCCCTTCCAAGTTCAGAGGCCTTGCCTCAGTGTCTCCTGCTGCTGCCCAGTGCTGGTCGCCATGGGGACAGATTAATGACTTAGGCACCCTTGGATGAATAGCTGCTTGCCAACTGCCTGCCTTCCCCTGGCTATCCTTTTCAGATAGCACGTTTCAGACAGTGGAGATCTATGTGGTACAGAGAACCACTTCCAGCATCAAAAGTTATAAAGTATTTATGGAGCTTCCAGTTTTGGCGAATCGCTGATGGGCGCATTTCATCGAGCTCTGATGAATGTGACCCATGACCATAGAGGTTGGGAGAGGTACCAGATAATTCCGGTACCCCCCCAGGGCTCTTGCAGGGGGCCCATAGCCCGGGGCACAAGAGGTGCCGCTCCCGAGGCCACAGCCAAAGGATTGAGGCTCATCTTTGCCCCAACAGGTCCCACCACTGCAAGACCAGCAATGGTGACAGAAACACACACCAGGACAGGAGAACAGGAGATCAAGCACTTTAAAGGTCTCCCTACCTTACTGAAGCAAGCAGCCAATGAAGAGTGAGTCCATATGCTTTTAATCCAGACAAAAATCTTAGCAGACAGCTTTCCCCAACCACTTAAATTCAAAAGCGGAGGGAATTGAACTGGTCTCATCCCGGGAGGAAAAAGCAGCAACTGTAAGAGGTGGAGGGGGGGAAGCTGATTGAAAAGCATTGTTTAGCACAAATAGAGTGCTGACTGGTTAAAAAGCATGATTGTCAGTGTCACTTTTTAAAAACATGAGTTATATCTGATTATGCAAATTTTGACTGCAGCAAGGATTGTTTTCGCTAAACTTTGGAAGAATGAGAATATACCTTCTTTATAAAAATTCAAAGGGAGTCATGAAGTCCATAGAAATTAATATTTCTATACACAAGGCAAAAATGAAGAAATGTTTGATAAACTCTGGTCTCAATTCTATACATGGTTAAATGAGTCTAATTTTGGATAAGTAAACCAAGTGATTTTATTTTAAGTCTATATAGAATAGCCAGGAAATTATATTTTGGCTAAATTTTGATTGTAGTGCAATTAACTTCTTAATGAAACTGGAAATCTCTGTAGTCTATTAGTACGATACAATGATGTAATCCCACAATTCAAAACCAAAATTAAAATAATAATAAAAAAGTGTGATTGAATAAACCTACAGAGATTTTTTTTAACTTTCTCTTAATGTAAAAAATCCTGCATCGGACTGAAAAAATGGCACCGAAAGTAAGACCTTCTCCTTCAGGAACTGCCAACTCAACAGCATCGGCTTCCAAACAGGAAGCAACCATAGACTTTCCAAGCATGTTAACCACTGCACTTTGCCCTCTACTGGACCAAATGTCTCATCTTAATAATAACTTTGAGAGTCTCCAAAAACAGCTAAAAGAAATCAATATAAAAACAGAGAATACAGCAAAGTCAGTGAGAAGAGTCGATGCTAAGACAAAAGCATTGAGACAGAGACTGGAGGCAGTGGAAAAGGAGAAAGCCTCTCATAAACAACAGCTGTTACAACTACAAATAGAAAAATCATAATTTATCCTGAGATTTCAAGGTATTCTGGAACAAAAAGGGGAAATCCTCAAGGAGATTTTAAGTAACGCCTTGGCACTGGTAGTAGACCTTAAACCAGAACTTATACAAAGTGAAATGGATGTAGTCTACCAGACTTATCCAGACTACATCAAGAAAAATAAGTTACCTGGTGAAATATTTGTGAAATTCTCCAAAAGGTCTATCAGAGATGCTACACTCAAAGCGACTAACGGGATTACTTTAAAAATCAAAGGTGAAGAAATGAGAATTTTAAAAGACATTCCATTTGCGATAAGAAAGACAAGACAACAATACAAAAAATCGACAACATTTCTACAAAAAAATTCCACTCCCTACAGATGGATTTTGCCTGAGGATCTTATCTTCAACTTCAAAGAGAGAGAAAAATATATATTTGGAGCAGCATCAAAAAACAGAGAAAGAAGGAAAAGTGGAGGACAACAATGCAGAAGAAGAGTACAGCAGAACTTTAAAAAATTCAAAAAAAGTTATAAAGTATTTCCTAAAAAGAAAATGTTTTCGAGCATACTTTTAGCACAGTACCAGATTGAGCAAGGAATTCAAAAGAAATTGGTAAAAACACAAATCTTCTGTCCCTTTCGATATACATGCCCTATCAGCTGTTAAAATATAGGACAGTCTCTTTAGCTTAGGTGTTCTAGTTCTCTACAGAGTTACCATTACCTTAATACTTGCTCCAACGCTTCCAAGTGAGCACATGGTCGATGGCTGCCTGCTTGCAGACCTCAGCTCAGAGTTCTCCTAAATGCAGCATCCCAAAGAAAGAGAGTGCCTTCCTCTTGCAAGGAGATTTTATCATCTCTGGTGCTCTATCTACTTGACCCCGGTCAGCCCAGGTCAAGGAAGCTTTTCCTGTCATCTCCAGAAAGTTCCTTCCTCAAGCCTCTTGTTAGCCCGCTCATTTGGTTCCCCAGTTCGGGAAGTGAAGAGGGGCTGCTGAGGTCTCAGAACGAGGGCCACAAGGTTACTTCATCTCCACCAACCCCTGCCACTGGAACTGTTACTCCTTCACTCTCTCTGTACCATACACAGTCTCTGGACTCTCCTCTCCCTGGCCTTAATGTCTCTAGCCTCTCTTATCCTTACCTGTCTCCTCCCCCCCTCCTGTGCCCTGAGTGGGTCTTCCCTCTGTCCTTTTGTTCCCCCCCCCTTTCCCATTGGCTAACCAAGGGCCATTTTATGAGGCATGCCCCACCCACTCCCACTTCCAGTGTGCCTCTATGCCCAGCTGTGGCCAGAGAGGGGTTAGGTGTCGGGCGTTCCTGTCATGGCCCTCTTCCCACATCAAAGGCTTGTGCCAGTAAGGGTTGTGGGGTTTGGATTACCTTCCCCCTCTTCCCCCTCTGCATATGTGTCCCAGACGCGTAGTTTGTCTGTAACCTGTCTCCTCAGGGCCCCCCCTTGCCAGCCCTGCCCCTGGTATTGGGGTTGACATCATGGGGGCCCAATAGGCAATTTGCCATCGTCACGTAAGTGGCAGAGCTGTGGTGGTTTGGACTCAGGTCTGCCAGGCTGGGTCCCACTGGAGGTCAAGCCAGGCTGTGCCCACTCGGCCTGAGTTGGCTTTGTCATGGCTGCACCTGCCTTCCTGCTGGTTCTGCTGGGGGAGGGTTCCAGGTCTGAGCCCAGACACCTCTCTAGAATTTAACATCCCCAACTCTCTGTTCCCTGCCTGAAGAAGGGGGGGGGGAGAAGGAGGCAGCTTGACCATCCCATTAGCATTTGTATGAAAGTGGGCTGAGTTACAAGCAAATTGACTCCCCTCCTCTGCCTAAAGGGGGGGGAAACTGTTAAAATGCAAAGTGCAGGTATTGCCCATGGCCAACCTCCCAGGAGACAAAAAAAAAAGCAGAAAGCCAATCAGCACAAATCCTGATTTCAACACTCAGCACCAGTACGCTCATGGTCCATTTAAAGAGCATATGGTTCTATGAAGCTATCACTTTGCTGGTTCTGACCTATGCTTCCATAGTTACCTGAATCTGCCTTCATACTGCCTAGAAAGAAACCCTCTCTCCCCAAAAAGAGGGACCTACAAGCACAAAATAATAAATCACACTAATTTATCCTCTAGATTCCGCTGCTTTTTCAACACAGTATCTGGAACAGATAATCAATGATACAGAGACATCAATCCAAAAGGTTCTAGGTGGGTTCCCCACTGGCTGTTCCATCTGGAGTGGCTACAAGCTGCTCATCCTTTTTAAAAATATAGACAACCCAAATTATGTTATACCTAATTTCTGTTGTTGTACTAGCTCTTTCCCATTAAAATACATTTGCAGTGCCAGGCTGTCCCGCATGGAAAGTCACAGCACCACTGAGGCTTCCCAGGGCCACTGTCCCTTTAAAACTCCATCTCACCCTTCTGCTTCCAGCTTAATTAATTACTTCTTGTTCCCCCACACTGTTCTTTTCTTCCAGGCCCTCATTAGTGTTGCCAGCCTCCAGCTGGGGCCTGCAGTCCTCCCAGAATTACAACTGATCTCCAGACTACAGAAATCAATTCTCCTGGAAACCAATGGCAGTTTTGGAAAGTGGGTATCACATCCCTGCTGAGTTCCTTCTCTTCCCCAAACTCCACTCTCCCCAGTCTCCACCCCCAAATCATAGGGCTCTTTAGCTTGGAGAAACGACGACTGAGGGGAGACATGATTGAGGTTTATAAGATTATGCATGGGAAAGAGCAGGTAGAGAAAGAGGTACTTTTCTTCCTTTCTCAGAGTACAAGAACTCGTGGGCACTCAATGAAATTGCTGAGTGGTCAGGTTAGAACAGATAAAAGGAAGTACTTCTTCACCCAGAGTGATTAACACTTGGAATTCACTGCCACAGGAAGTGGTGGCGGCTACAAGCATGGACGGCTTCAAAAGGGAATTAGATAAGCATATGGAGCAGAGGTCCATCAGTGGCTATTAGCCACAAGGTATAGATAGGGGCTCTGGGGCAAGTGATGCTCTGTCTTCTTGGTGCTTTGGGGGGGTCAACAGTGGGAGGGCTTCTAATGTCCTGGCCCCACTGGTGAACCTCCTGATGGCACTGGTATTTCTGGCCACTGTGTGACACAGAGTGTTGGACTGGATGGGCCTTTGGCCTGATCCAACATTGGTGTCTCTTATGTTCTTATGTTCTTATCTCTTGGAATTCTCCAACTCAGAGTTGGCAACTTTCTTCCTCCTGGTTACTGAAGATCTTTTATAGCTAGGCGAGTCCCTGATTTTTATGATCGCTATTTTGGAATCACATCATTATAAACAACATAACAAAAGATATGAGCAGTGGGGGTTTTTGCTTGCTACAAACAACAATACTGTACTTAAACCTCCCCACCCCCATCCAGAAGAGGCAGCCTGGAAAGAATAGGAATTAATTAGGCTAAAAAGAAAATGCAGGGAGAGGAGGAAGTTTACAGAAGAAGATTTGTTGCATGGAGCCCTCCTTGCAATTCCATGTGCACATTAATAGCGAAAAGTGATTCTCCATTGGTGCAAAAATGGCATGGTCTGAAACCGGTCCTTGGGATATCAGGAAGAAACTTGGATTCAAAAAGACTTTGAGCTGGTTCATGGTCACGTATACATGTCTGTCACCTGGTGAATGCAGCAATGAGATGGCTTTCATGTGTAAATGAGCAGCTACACTTTCAATATGACAGAGAGAAGTTTCTCATCATCTCAAATGTCATGCTTTTCAAAGGAGTCAGTACAATTTAGCTGTAAGTCACAAAATGCTGAACGATGCAAGAGCAAATACATACATACACACACACGCACACGCATGTGGGTAAACCAGACCCTCTTAGAAAGTAATGCTGTTAACAGCTTTCAGAACAACGGCAAGCTTTGCCACTGATTTCAGATGTCATTTTGGTCAGGCATTGTAAAATATGTCTTGCTTATTCCGGGTGACTTGTTCATAATCCAGGTTGTTGATAGGGAAACGCTGTAGGAGTTAATATGCCTTTATTAATCAGAAGCTGTACCTCACCAAGCAAAGAAATTATCTGCAGTGTTTGTGAACAGATAACATTCAAACCATTAACACAAAGTCTAGCAGCAATTATATGAGCAAACAGAAGAGAAATGTGTAAATAGAAACCTAAGAGCATATCAAAGTACAGTGGGAGGGGGGATGAGGCTGACATCGAGGCAGTGTGCATTTGGGAGAGCAGGTGCTAAAATTTATTGTTTTAAAAGGTGGTGAAGAAGCAGCATTGGAGTAAATCTGCATGGGTAGTTTAGATTAGCCAAGAATGACAGGAGGCTGCAGTTAGTTCCTCATTCCCAGTTCCTTATTCATTCCTTATTTGTGGTTTATTCAAGAATTCGACCAAAATTTCCGAGGAGAGTTTGAAAGCTCTGAACCCCAAAATAAGGTCCAAACCACCATACGTCATATACACCCATGTTCAGGGGACTCTCTCCTTCAAGGGGACATAAGGCATTCCCTGGTCCAAAGTCCGGTTCACTTGCCAGCCACTCCGAAGTGAGGTGACAGCAGGACAATCACACAGGCAGACTCTGGGGCCAGGCTGCACCCCCAAAAAAATCTTTGGACCACATGCCTTTCTACAGGATCCATTTTTGTCTTAACAGCAGCACGCTGATTCTGGGGGATACAATTGGTGTTCTCACCCATGCAGCCCATTAGAGCTGCCGCTTACCCAGTTCACAGTCTTTTCCTGGGTCTTCAAGAGGATGCACTAGAGTTGCCAACTCAAGGGTTGGGAAATTCCTGGAGATTTGGGAGTGGAGACTGGACAAGGTGGGGGTTGAGGAGGCGATGGACCTCAGCAGGGCGTGATGCCATCGGGTCCACCCTCCAAAGCAGCCATTTTCTCCAGGGGAACAAATCTCTGTAGTCTGGAGATCTGTAATCCCAGGAGATCGCCAGGCCCCACCTGGAACTTGGCAACCCAAAATCCTTTGCCCGCTTCACCGGGAAGTCAGTACATCAGCTGCAATGATAGTTGTTTCTAAATAAACATGCACAGAATTGGGCTCCCGTTTCCCCTCTTATTTCTTCCATTCTCATGGGAAACAATTGCTACAAGCCAGATAAAAACAGACCCGGTACCATGACTTTTGTGATTATAGACTAGAGCACATCTATTCACTAAATTGTATCTATTAGCCATAAAGGTCTCGAACAGAAATGAAAACAAGTATATAGGCTGGTTCTGTTTAGAAACAGCTAGAGGACCTTACTAGATTTGTTTGTCCTTCGCATTTGTGTTAGCCAAGACGGCCACAGTTCGAAATGATTACAGCAAAGCACTCATAGGGCTAAACTAGCACAGTCCAGGAGATCCATCATTAGGACCTTCTGTGTTGTTTTTCAAAATGGCTAAAAACAGTTGAAGGTCAGATCAGACGGTGGCTCCTTTTTTCCACACACACCATTTATTCAATTCTAAGAGCTCCCCAGTAATTGCTGTTTGACGCAAAGGGAAAATAATGTAGATACCATGTTAACATCATTAGAGTGATTTTTGTAATGAGTTTTAATGAATTTGAACAGCAGCATTGATTTAGATGGACTATGAGAACAGAGTATTTAAGAACATAAGAAGACCAAGATCAGACCAATAGTCCATCTAGTCCAGCATCCTGTCTCATACATTAGCCAACCAGTTCCTCTGGATGGCCAGCAACAGGCCTTTCCCTGATGTTGCCTCCTGGCTCTGGGATATGCCTCTGAATATAAAGGTTCCCCTCAGTCACCACGGCTAGTAGCCACTGATAGACTTATCCTCCATGCTCATCTTGTCATCAGAAAGTTGAGGTTCTGAAGCTCCTGGAAACCCAGCAATGCCGTTGGTTGCCGGAGGCTATTTTGCCTCCCTGAGGAAGCTGGGCAGCAACAGAGCCAAGACGCCTGGCATCGTGATGTAGGTGGGGGCGGAGCCGGCCTTGGTAAACGGCCGGGCTTCGCTCCCGCCCAAGCCAGTTGCTCCGTGTGCTCGCTTGTCTAGGAGCACACAGAGGAGAGCTGCTGGGGCCGGCCTGCTTGTGGCCTTTCGCCGCCGCTGCGGCCTCATTCAGTGGCAGCAGCAGCCTGATTTGACGGCGGCCCAATGGTGGCGGCAGCCTGAGTCCAGCAGTAGTCTGTTTCAAGAGGGCCCATTGGCGACAACTGTCAGCAGGGGTGGAGATCTCAGGGGTGCGCTGTTGCAGTGGTGGCCTTTCTGGAGTTGGCAGCGGCCTGTTTTCAGTGGCAACAGCCTGTTGGCGGTGGTGGCCAGTGTTCCCTCTAAGCTGAGTTAGTGTGAGCTAGCTCACAGTTTTTTAGCCTCCGGCTCACACATTTTTGTCTTAGCTCAGGAGGGATGGCTCCAGAGCAAACTAATTTATACAGTAGCCAAATCACTTGCTCACAACTTTAATGCCAGTAGCTCAGAAAGTAGAAATTTTGCTCACAAGACTCCACAGCTTAGAGGGAACATTGGGGTGGCTCGTTTAAGGGGGCATTAGGGCCAGCAGTAGGAGCCTTGTGGCGGCAGAGCTGCTTGCTGCGGCCCCTCGCCTTTTTTGTTAACAAACAAATTGAAAAAGAAAAAACACACATACACATCCTGGGGCTGCAGCGGCCTGATCTTTGGGACCGCACTGGATGCTTACGGTTTCCAGTGTGTTTAAAAAACAAACACTATTCACGGGGCTGTGGGAGGCTGCATTTGGAAAGGTTGCTGGGCTTACCCCCCACACACACACTTAACTTTACTTCCACAGGCCTAGACCTTGCAGCATCTAAGGGGTGGCAGCAGAGTAAGGCTGCCTCACGCCCCCGTTCTCTCCCCCCCCCCATTTTATTAACCCCCTCCCCATCCTCTGCTATTATTTCGGGGCAGGTGGTTGGTTTTTACTGGGCAATTGTGGCCTGTGGATTAGCAGTGAGTAGGGCTGATGAGTTTTTACTGTCACTCCTACCTCCCCATTTCAGATTTAATGGGCCCCTAGGGGTTTTCTTTAAGTGCAGTGGCCATTTTCTACTAGGTATTCTGGTGGCCATTTTACATAATCTTTTTTGGTGGCCATTTTAAAGTTAAATTTGGTGGTCATTTTGAAGCGGTACTTTTGCAGTTGTTTCTAGGAGTGCTTTAGGCTGCAATTTTTAAATGTTAAAGTAAGAAATTAAAACACTGTTTTTAAAAATAAATAAATAAATAAATGATACGGTGGTAGTCAAATACAACCACAGCAGCCTTGGAGTAGTTCATTCTCAATTGCTCATGCCACCAGCCTACCCCATAGTTTCTAATCAGTTGACTGGCTGATTTGTGCATGACTAGTTTCAGCCCAGATTAGTACTTGGATGGGAGACCTCCAAGAAAGTCCAGGGTTGCCGTGCAGAGGTAGGCAGTTAACCTCTGGTTAACATCTGAACTGAACAGAGCTGCTGTCAGTTCTAGCCCCGCGCTGGTGTGAGCTACCAGCCTTGTCCCCAGCTCGCCGTCCACCCAGCGGTTCGAAAGCTTCGGCGAGTAGATAAAATGGGTACCACTCCTTAGAGAGGGTGGGCA
>NW_015164216.1:250171-259112 GCF_001447785.1 Gekko japonicus
GACTTTGGGTCAGTCACAGTTCTCTCGGAGCTGTTCTCTCAGAGCTCTCTCAGCCCCACCTACATCACAGGGTGTCTTTTGTGGGGAGAAGAGGGGAACGAGATTGTAAGCCACTCTGAGTAAAAAGCGGGGTATAAATCTGTCTCTTCTTCTTCTCTGAATACTATTGAAGCCTTTAATATAGTATGTAACTGTAAACTATGAATAGAAACAGAATTTGAGGTGTTGGAGTGCAGCCAATGGGAATGGCTACTTGAAACTGGGTAGCTTAACTGGACACTTAGAGTGTGGGGGTGAAATCAAGTGTAATCCAAATGGAAAACAACTGAACTTCTAATGGTTTCCTTCTGCGAAGAAAGTCTTGTCAGCACATGTGACTTTGACAGTGTGAATGCACACTGAGTTGGCAAATTAGCTTAGTCTTTGTCATGTGTTAGGATTCATAATTTCCATTGCAATACGTCATTAGTACCTTGTTTTCTGTTTTTAGCAGGTATATGGTGTGACTTCCAATCTGATGCTGTGATCTGGGAATCTGATAGCTGGCATATCGTTACATGTCATTGGTTTGGTCCTAATGAGCATTCTTCACAGGTTTAATAGTGCATTTGTCCCTAAGGGGAGGTCCAGTGAGTCGCCAGGGCCTAGATGAGTGGCGCTGGTTACAACAGTCTGTGGGAGGTGCCGGCTGGGATGCAGCAGGGCAGCCACGGCAATAGGAAAAGAGGCAGATGGCTTCCAGGGAGGTTCCAGTGGGGGCAAGGGTTTAGCAGGACTCATCAGAGGATTGGCAGGGCTTCGAAGGCCAGACAGCTGTCCTGCCCATGCACTTTGGAGGAATAGATCTACTTCTAGACCTGGCAGCTCAGCCTTATTTGCATATAGGTAAATAGGTGCCACTGGAGCCATCTTTGCATTCTGGCGAGTGAGCACACGGCCTGCACATATGTGCATACATCGGGTGGTAAGAAGGAGCCTATGTACATTTCTGTGTGCTTGTCCTGGTCTTTAGGATAGAAACCTGGATTCTATTAAGAAATGATAGGTACTGTGCACTCTTCAGGGTAAGGTTTTTTAGAATAAATAAATAAATAAAATACCAAATAAGCAAACAGAATTAAATTACACAGGTTTTTAAAGTGACACCACATTGTAAATTGCAAATCACATTTTTAAAGCTGAACTCACCGGTTGGCTATGATGATTCTTAGTGGTTATTAAAGAAGCATTTCATATACCTAGAAGCATTTCAAAATGCCTTACTGGGGTGGTCCCTTGACTTGTAAAACAATGGATGCCTCCCTGTTCAGGTCTGGTTGCAATAGTTGGAATAGTTCTTTAAGAACGCCAAGGCACTAAGAGAATTGATCCAGATCTCCTCTAGTATTGTTTCCACAGTTCGACAATCCAGGGGATCTGGGACTAGATCAGAGACACTCTCCTCTGACATAGACTTTAGCCAGTGACAATCAGGCCTCAGTTTCCTATCTTTCAGGGTGCTAGGTTGCTATATGATCTGAAGGAAAAGAGTCTTGTCTGTTTAATAGAGACTTAATGCATGGAAATGCACAGCTGTAGTTTTTCATGGCATGAAGGTAAATAACATCACTGGATAATTAACATCCCTTTAAAGGGAGGGGGCTTCCTTTGCTACACAGGAATATAAATAAGTTATTTCATTTGATCAGTGCACACATGAGCCCTATGAACGTTGGGCAGTGCCTTCCAGATCACAATGACTGTGCAAATGCAAACATTGCTGTAGTAATGTAGTGGAATTACTAAAGCATTCTATGAAGGTATTGGGGAAAGGGGGCTCTAGAGTACCAGGGCAACCCATTTATCTGGCAGTGAAATAAGGGTCAATTTTGCAACCTGGGGTGTTGCTGCACTTCAAGTTATTAAGATGGAACTCCACTGATCAGGCACCCCTTTGCGGTGGTTAGTGCCCGGGCTTTGGGCAAGTTGGGCCTTTCCCAGGGTGAAGTTTGGAACTCACTCTTCTTGGTTCAGTGCCGCTTCCACTGCAGCTGCCCTGGGCTATGGGTTCCCTTGCCATGAGGTAGTGTCCGTGGAACCTTGTTTGGATCAGGACTTTTGCCAGACACTGCACTCCACTTTGGGGGGTGGCATTGTGGATCAGTGAGAGAGTGGCGGGCTTTTGCCTAGCATTCGAAGAATGGAATTACAAAGTTTAAAGTTATTAACTAGGTTTTTCTCTCAGGTGCTGTTAGCCACAGGGTGAGATGAAGAGTCAGTGTCTGTGGCCACAGCATGGTCTTTGGGCCACCCACCGGGCCACGAGGACACTGGCTGTGAAGTCCCTTGTGCTATGAGCTGAGGCAGATCTTGCAATGATAAGAGCAAGATGGCCCAGAGTGTGGATAGTCTGGTCGGCTATTCTGCTTCGCCATGAAGGACAAGCTCTTGTGTTACTAGCTGAGGCGGACCTTGCAATGATAAGAGCAAGGTGGCCCAGTGTGCAGATAGTTTGGTTGACTATTCTGCCTCGCCATGAAGGGCAATGCCCTGGTGTTACAAGGGGAGGCTAACCTTGTGATGATAAGACCGAGGTGGCCCAGAGTGCAGATGGTCTGGTTGGCTATTCTGCCTCGCTTTGAAGGACATGGCCCTGGGTGTTACAAGCGGAGGCTGACCTTGCGATAAGAGCAAGGTAGCCCGGTGGTGCAGATAGTGGGGTCGGTTATTCTGCCCCACCAGGTGTGGAGCAATGTGGAGATTCCCGTGGGGAATAAAGCCACCCGCCAGATGAGGAAGGCCATGGAGGGTGTTTGAGTTCCAGGGCCTGTATAGGGCTGACAGGTTGCATCTATCAGACCAGGGCAATGGGTTATTTTGCAGAACTCACGGCAAGGGATTAGGTCAGTTTTGGGCTGTTAGGTGGGGGCAAAGGCCAAAGTAGAGGCGCGACCTTGGCTGTGGCAGGTTTGTGCAGGCAAGAAACCAGAACTGGTGAGCACCTTATGGCATTTTCCCCATTAGGGAACAGGGGGTCATCAGGAACTGCCTTCAGATTTTGAAGGTCCAGGGTGGGGAATGGTGATCACCTCTGGGGACCTCTTAGGGTAATGCTCCTCTCTGCAAGTTGGAAGGCTTCAGGGGTAGGCACTCCTAGGTGGCAACCAGTTTTGTTGGGCTGCCAGTTGCGAGCCAGACGGATGGCTCAAGACCGGAGCTGGGTGACCCACCCGTGAAAAGGGCAAGGAGGCGGGTCAGGGAGTGACGCCTGCCTTGCCTGTTCCGTGCTCGATTAGCTGGTCCCTTGCCGAAATGTTATGTTAAATAGTTAATAAAGTGGCCCTTGTTTACTTCCAAACTGTTGTCTGTCTCATTATTCTGACAGGGGGCAACTGGGGGGTCTCTTCTTCTCTCCATCACCTAAGGCCACACCGTCCCCTCCTGATCCGCTCTGTGCCCTGCTCTGTGCTCTTGGCCCATCTCCTGGTCCTACCTGGCCACCTACCAAGCCCCTGTGCATCCTGGCTCCTTGCCCCAAGTCCAGGAGGGGGGTTGACAACCCCCTCCTGACACCGGGTTGGCCATGCTCTGCAATCACTGTGTCCATGGAGAGTGAGTGGGGCCTGGGGACATGGCCAACAGTGCGGGTGGCTCCTGGGTCCAAGCAGGCAGGTCAGGGGAGGAGGGGTGTTGGCAGTTCCCAGCTATCATCTGCCTTGAGTGAACGGGGCCCAGGGACATGGCAACCCGAAGAGTGTGGGTGGCTCCTGGGCCCATGGGAGGAGGGGGGTTGAACATCCTGAGGAGCATCCTGGGGAGCTCTGCTGAAAATTTGATGCCTCTAGCTTTCACAGGGTCTGTTCTATATACTCTTGAAGTTGTGCCCAACATTTCCCCAAAAGAACTTTCCTGAGGCACCTTCTTTGGGCAGCTGAAACACAGACACCCCACCCACCCCAAGTCCAATCTGCACATAACTTGGCGGACATGCAGGGAAGTATCACAGGGAGGTCCACTGCAAGTTTGATACCTCTAGCTTTCACAGGGTCTATTCTATACACTCCTAAAGCTGTGCCTGACATTTCCCCAAAAGCACTTTCCTGGGGCACCTTCTTTGGGTGGCTGTAACTCATATTCCCCAAGTCCAATCCACACATACCTTGGAGGACATGTAGAGGAGCATCAGGGGGAGGTCCACTGTGCAAAAAGAGGTGCAGGAGCTCATTAGCACAACTCATTAGCATAACTCATTTGCATATGCCACACCCCCTGACATCACCAGAAGTGTGTCAGAAGGCAACACCCACCGCTCAGGCTCCACTGGACTGTTTTGGATGGCTAGCTATTGAGGGGGGGGACATGCAGATCTGTTCTCACAGAGGAGGGAGAGCTTGTACCTGAATAAAATTTGGTCTTAAAGGTGCCACTGGACTGTTTTGGACTGCCAGCTATTGAGGGGGGGGATATGCAGATCTGCTTTCACAGAGGAGGGAGAGCTTGTACCTGAATAAAACTTGGTCTTAAAGGTGCCACTGGACTGTTTTGGGGCGGGGGGGGGGGCTCTGCAACTTACCTGGCTGCTTCTTGCTCTGACTGAGGGCTGCTGGGAGCAGGGGGCGGGGCTTATTGCATGTGCCCACCCCCTGGGCTCTTTATTGCCAGAGCTCCATTCCTCTGTGCTCCTGCAGGAAATGACCCCTGCATCTGATGTCTCTAGCTTGCACAGTGTCCATTCTATGCACTGCTAAAGCTGTGCCCAACATTTTCTCAAAAGCACTTTTCTGGGGCACCTGCATTGGGGGGCTGTAACTCAGACCCCCAAAGTCCAATCCACACCAAACTTGGTGGGCAGGTAGAGCACATGCAGATGCTTTTTAGGACTAAATAGCATGTCTGAAGTCCTAATATGTGACTGCAGTATAAGATATAGCTTGGCTTGAAGAAGGGACCATATTTCTTCTAGGAGTACAGCCCTGAATATCCCATTGTCAATTCTTACAGGAAAGAATGCTCTTCCTAGCATGAATGAACAGAAATGGACTAGATAATTTAACTCTTCTGGTTAAAACCAGGAATGTTCAATAATAAGTTAGAGCTTTGCCTGTAGAGAAGGAGTTGTAGAAAAGGGGTTGTATATTCAAATGTCTGTTGCTATGCAGCTCCCTGAAGAGTGATGCCCAGAATGAAAATCTCCTTTCTGTTTTAGCTGTACTCAGGTGGGCAGAGCTGTTTCTAAACAGTCTGGGTAATCGTTAAAAATAAAGTGTGACCGGTAGGATGTCCATTGCACACATTAGAATGATGAAAAAGGCTGAGCATTCAAGAGAGATTTCTTGCCAAGCTGATTTCCATATTTCACAAGGATTCAGACAGAAGTATGTTTTACTCTCACCTCAGTGTTCACCAAATGTTGCAGGTCATGACCCAAATCAATTTCCTTAAGTGTTGCCACCCCACTGCCTGCGTGCATCCTGTGCTCAATACTGGCCACCCCCTTTTTCTCAAAGGGCAGGGTAACGGTGGCGGAGAAAAGCAAGAGGCAGTTGACAAAGGTCAGCAACTGCATACACATGTGAGAATCCTAAGGACAAAACCTAATAGACAGTTCCTCTTAATTCACAAATGTATTCAGGTCTGTGAAGTTTCAGTCCCACAAAGCCATTTTGACTCAAAGCACATAAAGATAAATAATGCTGGAATGCAACCAATATTTATTACCAGTGTACATAACGGTACTGCCGTAAAACACATATCCTCTCTGTCAAACAATATGCTCTGTATACTGTGAGTTACTGACATTTAATGGAAAACACCCTACCTTGTTGTCTTGTTCGTTTTGAAACTGGTGATTGATTTTGTTACCATTTTGTCTGGCCTGCACTGTATCTTTTTCAATTTTTTCCCTAAAACACGCTTTCCATACTGTTTATGCCAGGAAAAAAATGATACGCACATCCGTTTTGTGTGTATAATAAGCCACACAACTTACTAACAATAAAACCTAATCTTCTGATTTACCCAATCAAAATTCTTAAGAAGTTTAGGGGTTGGCATAGAGCCTGCACACATCGTATTATAGGCTAAATCTTTCAGGCAATTCTGACACTGCAGGGATTATTCTTTGTTGGATCACTATAATTCATATACTGCATCTATTATTATAATAATCATAGTTTACAATGACTGGTAATTAATTTGAAGGCCACTTTGCATCATGAGACATTGGTTACTATTCCAGTTGTAACCCTGACTCTACCAAGGGGCAAAAAAGTCAAAGTATTCCATATAGAGTTGCCAGACACTCTGGTGGAGATGGGGGTCCCCTGCCACCAGGCCCTGCCCCCAGCCGCCGATCAGTTCACTGGCAGGGGGACTGGTGGCAGGGGACCCCCATCTCCACCGAGGGGTCTGGCAACCCTATATGGAATAATTTGATATTTTTGCCCCCTGGTAGAGTCAGGGTTACAGGAGATAGAGGAGAAGGCCCAGGTCATGGCTCCTGCATCACACAGGAAGTGACGTCAACACACCAGCAACATCTGGGTGATGCTCTGGTATTTGGGCAAAACCTCTGTGGTGGAAGCCATTTTTACCATAGAGTTTTTGCCCAAATACCATAGTGTTGCAGTGACGTTGTGTTAGAGAATAGAGATTGCCCAGACCCCCTGGGGGAGAGGGGGGTCCCCTGCCACCAGGCCCTGCCACCAGCCGCCGATCAGTTCACTGGCAGGGGGACTGGTGGCAGGGGACCCCCATCTCCACCGAGGGGTCTGGCAACCCTATATGGAATAATTTGATATTTTTGCCCCCTGGTAGAGTCAGGGTTACAGGAGATAGAGGAGAAAGCCCAGGTCATGGCTCCTGCATCGCACAGGAAGTGACGTCAACACACCAGCAACATCTGGGTGATGCTCTGGTATTTGGACAAAACCTCTATGGTGGAAGCCATTTTTACCATAGAGTTTTTGCCCAAATACCATAGTGCTGCAGTGACGTTGTGTTAGAGAATGAGACTTATATTTGCTTTATGGACTATATTTATTGCTACACACACAATGGACTGTGCACACACACACATAGGCTCAGAAGACTGTACACTATAAGTCACCTGTTGTGATACTACACATAGAAGGTGCCTGCACATGCCTTACACGTGAATAAGGTTTCAGCTACACAGTTACCCAGCCTGGTGAAGAAGCACAAACCTCCATTATTGTGGGCAATGAAAAGCAACAGCTTTGAGAAGGGACAGCCCCCATTGCAGAAATAGTTGTAGTCACGTACTACCCATCACTGCTTTGTTCCTGCATTGGAATTTCCTGCCAAATGGACATTTGGTTTATAATTGAATGGCCAGCTTCATCAACACTACAATGGAGCATCCTGAAGCCAAGGTTTTCACACCTGCCCAGATGCCATCCTTTGAGTAAGGTATTAGATTTCAATATTGGCCACTCCTGTTAGGTAACCACCCCTCCCTCCATGCAACCAATATGATTGTCTTTGAGACAGACGAACAGGTAGGTGGGTCAAGAGGTTGACACAGCCACAACCCATTTCTTGAACCCCCTATAAAAGGAAAGGACCATTCACCTGGCCCTTCCTAGCTAGCAACCCCCGCAACAACCCCTGTCTGCTTTTTACTCCCCTTGAGTCTCACTTGCTATCCCTTACCCTTGAGGACCCATTTATAAATTGCCAATTGCTGTAAATAAAGCAATTCGGCTAACAGTTGCAGCATGATGACAGCACTTCTTATGCAGCACTGGTGACATAGCCTGGGCCTTCCTCTATCTCCTGGTAAATCCCCCCCCCCAATCCATCGCTGGTCACCAGGAGGGACCTGGCAAACCTAATCCCATATAAGGAAAAAAACCATGCAAACTTCTTAGACTGATTGGAGGGACTGAAATAGCAGGTAGCTTCCCTCAGGAGGACTGCAACTTGCCTGTAAACGTATGTATCAATATTTTAGGGACTATAAGAAACTCTTGGAAAGACAGAGGACAAACAACACCGCAAGGCAGAGCAAGGGTGCAGGTCTATTCAACACCAAAGGACTGGCTTGATTAAAGTTGGGAAAGTTGTGAGACCCCTGGTCTTCTTAGGCATAACAGGCTTGAACTGTTTCATGTTAATTCTTATTCTGTGTACCTTGGCAGTTAAATCTTATGTGCGAAAAGAGAAAGAAGAACTTTCAAATGTGCCTTATTGTTATTTTTGTTAATATGTATCACAAGTTAGGATCACACTATCCAAAGACTTGAACTCCCTCAATTCTACCACTGAAGAAAGATGTTTTTTTGAGATTCCTCTTTGAGTTTGAATTAAGTAGAAGTTATTGAATTTATGGCACCCGTACAGAGGCACCATGGTCTAAAGATTTATATAGTTATTTCACTACTTTTAAGAAACTTGTAGAATAATTTCAGCTACAATGGAGCTCTGTAAACTGTACAACTTGGATCCAGATTGCTGTGTTAGGCTGAGTGGAGTATTCTCAACTGCATCTGACACAGATTTGGAATGTTCTTTAACTATGGTACTGTCATCAAGTATAAAAGAATGTACTGTGCCAAGGTAGGAAAGGTATTGTGTGAGCTTGAAGATAAATTCTCTGCATAGTTACTGGCAGGAGCCTATAATACCTGTAAGCTGGAAAATCAGTGGGTAGTAACACCTATCAAACAAAGGTTAAAGCACAGTACTCCATAAAAGAATGTCAAGTGTACAAGCCATCTGTCAAAGTCAGGAGAGACAGCAGAAAGGTAATTTGGCCCTGTAACTGTTGGTAGAGTTTCTATAGCAGGGGAAGCTCCATGTGCAATGTTTGGAGACCGTTCAGAAGAGTGCAGAAAAGCCCTCACAGTACTGATTGAATGGCTACTGGAGGCAAACAGTAGAGAACAGAGTGTCACATATTTTGCTGCAGCTCCTGAAAAATGTGTTCAGGAGCAGGTGG
>NW_015164216.1:259235-264730 GCF_001447785.1 Gekko japonicus
GAAACGAGGCAGAATTGCCAAGAGAACCGGGTTTTACAGCTACAGATGGAAAAAGCTAACATGGTTCTCTGGTTTCATGGGGTTCCTGAAACAGATCGAGAAGATTTGAAGAAGGTGCTCAGTGAACTTATCGCTCCAGTAGTAGGCTTAACAGCAGATGAACTTGTAAACGAAATGGAAGTAGCCTATAGGGCATACTCCAACTACATTAAAAAAAATAGTGTACCTGGAGAAATAGTGGTCAAGTTTGTAAGAAGACAAACTAGGGACACCATTTTAAAAGCAACTTCAGCAACTCCACTGAAAATGGGAAATGTAATCATTAAAACGTTAAAGGACATTCCATTTGAAATCAGACAAAAGAGGAAAAACTACAAGGATCTAATTTCTTTTCTTCAAACAAATGGGATATCGTACAGATGGGCAGTTCCAGAAGGTGTCATCTTTAAAATCAACGATAGAAGAGAGAAGATAGACTCCACTTTTAAAGCTAAAGAGTTTTTGAGACGACAGCTGGGGGAAGAGGAAGAGTCCAAAGAGGAAGAAACAATGTCTAGTGACTCTGTTACCTCAGGAACGGAAGAGGACTCTGTGGTGGATAAGCACCAGATTCTTGCTGTTATTTCTCCTGGCCAAGAGCCTAAAGCAGCTGTACTGGTCAATTGTAAGGACAAATGTTTCAAGTTGGTTAGTAGAAGAAGATTGTCAGAATCACTGAAGGTTGTATTTCCCCAGGAAGTTGCAGGAAGATGCTGAGTGGGCCATAGCTTATGCTGAATATAATCTGTTATTTTCATTAATAAAAGTATCAGAAGTTGGGATCACAATGACCAAAGACTTGGAACTTCCTCAGTTCTTTAACTGAAGGGCTTCTTTTGAGATATCTCTTTGAGTTTGAACTAAGTAGAAGTTACATAATCTTGTGTTTGCGTGTGCATGAGCATGTTTGTACGTAGCTGCAAAAGGGTCAAAGCAAAACAAAAGATGGGCCTCAGGAAAGCCCTGTGAAATTTTATTAGACAGGAACGATCATGTATGCTTGTTGTAGAAGTGAGAAGTGTGACTTGGATGTGGAGATCCTATCTGAGGCACACCTGCCTAGACAGCAGGCAGCCCCTTCCACTAGGTAAGTGCTGCCAGGATGAGCAACTGAGCAGGAAATGTATAAAACCATTGTAAAGTTTTTGAACTTTTAATAGAAGATTCATTCAAATAGAAAAGCAAAAAAGTTGGTACAGTTCTTCATGGACAGATGTCTACATTTTGGTGCCAAGAACTCTGCAGCCCCCTGCAGGAGCGAAGAGGTGGAACAGTTTGGCCTGCACAAAGGGGACTGGAGGTTTGATGTTTTGGAATCGGGATTTAACCTGTGTGTTCATCTAGCAAAAGGAGAAAGTATTAGAGCCTGGTCAGACAATAATATCACACTGGGCTAATAGATTAAAAGGGAGCCAGGCAACAAAAACAACAAAGAATTCCTTAATGCAGCCAACATTGAACTAGTCACTAGTTCAGCTACAGAACTCCTGATCTGGGAAGGCCTTTTCCTGGTTGCTACAGATGATGGGGACACCTATATCAGGCCCTTTGAAGATGACCATAGTGGTTGGGGAGGTTCATATGGGAGCAGGTTGTCCTGAAAGTATGCTGCACCCAAGCCATGTAAAGTTTTAAAGGTCAACACCAGAACCTTGAATTTCGCCCTTAAACAAATTGGGAGCCAGTGTAGGTGGGATCTGACCTGGATGGCCAAGGCTAGACCAGTCTCATCAGATCTCAGAAGCTAATCAGGGTCAGCCCTGGTTAATACTTGGATAGGAGACCACCAAGGAAATCCAGGGTTGCTATGCAGAGGTACGCAAAGAGGTACCACTAATGTACATCTCTTGCCTTAAAAACCCTACAGGCTTGCCATAAGTTGGCTGCAACATGATGGCACTTTCCACCATCACAAGTGTGGGTGGAACAAGACAGGAGTGATGTGGTCCCCTCAACAAACTCTAGTCAACATTCTGGCCACTGAATTCTGCACCAATTGTACCTTCCAGACACTCCTCAAGGGCAGGCCCGTCTACTGTATGCTGCAGTAGTTTAATGTAGATGTTATAAGGACATGCACCACCAAGGCTGCATCTAGCTTATTAGCCAAAACTGGTAAAAGGTGCTCCTGGCCCTAGCGGCAACCTACTTTTCCCACAGAAGGCCTGGGCCTAGCAGCACCCCCAAGCTGGCAAAAAAAATAGAGAAATCATAAAGAATCTGTGATATCTCATGACACTATGCTCTCTGGGCAACATTAATGGCTCTGGGATTCCCTAGCCTATCATAGCAGCCTGAGCTCCATTCTTACTCCTCTCTCCTGTGATGATGCCATAGTCTAAGTTCCATTTCTTTTGAGCTTTTTAAACCTGCTTTGGATTCTGAAGGCAAACAGATTTTTTTAAGGGTTTCACAAACCTCACGGATAAAGTGCAACTCAACAACCCAGATCAAAACAGGTTTGAAGAAGCCTAAATTAAAAATTCATTAACCGCAAGAGGACAGCATTCTATCCTTAAAATGTGTGAAACCACTTAAAAATCATTTGCCTTCAAAATCCAAAATGGGTTAAAGAGTCCATATGAAAAAGACCTATACGTTGGTAGAAATAGGTGAAATCAGTGTTGAATGGGGACACTCTAGTCCAAACAGCATCGATTAATAGATGCTGTTATTAAAAGATGAGTGTGCTGTTAGAATAACGCAGGCTTATCTGGTGGAATGGGATAATTAAATCCTGAAGTTACATCCCAAGACAGGAGAGACTGGTTTAGAGAACCTGAATGAGTCGGATAAGGAAGCGGAATCCCAGTCTCATTTCCACCATTTAGCTAAGCTGTCAAAGTACCCTGTTAGATTGTTACTGGTTGACTCTTTGTCAGCTAACTTCCTTTAATCTAGACTTTGGCAGCAATTGGTCAAGAGCTTGCACCCCTAAATTCCACAATTTAAGAAGGAAATTTCCCAGGTACAGGAAAATCCATAAATATGTTAGCCCGGACTGAATTTCTGTGTCAAAACTGGAGCATAGACTCTGGTACCAAGGATGGGCCCTTCCTGGTGTGCCAAGATGCTCAGTCTTGGACCTTTTCCCAGGAAGGATAATGTAGAGGGTCTTTGTAAGTATAGGATTAGTTTTTTTCTAACTGTCCAGCCTTATTTCAACTTTTGTCTCTAGATTGTTCCCAAGTATCTGTGCTTCCTAGTATTCGTGTTTACTTATTAAAGTATTATTACACTCAAGATGTTTGGATGTCTGGTTTACTAAAGACAGCTTGAAAAGAATCTCGCCAACATTTCGCCACAGTCTGCTCTGCTTTGCATCCCAGATGGAGCAGCTGCTGAAGACAGAACCAGCTGGGAAATACACAGAGACACAGAGAGGCATATTTCTCTTGCATTTCACACACATGCACATACACCATTTTTCTGGATTTTCTGGATAATTCCCTTGGCTCTCGGCCAGCTTGAAGCACAAGGCTGAGTCCCAAGAGATGGGGTAGAACAGGGGCAGCTGAGGGATACTGAGAAGGGTTTGTGACAGATGCATCCAATGTAGTTGATTCATATTTCAAGGCACACACCAGCATCTCTCATGGCTTTACTGATTCATTGACTAAGAAGTGCACTTTACAGACATGTATATCTATGTACAGTGCCAAGCACAATGAGAAGGATCCAAAAAACCATGAGCCAAGCTCTGCTCATACAACAGATCTTCCCAGCTGCAGACATCTGAACTCTCAGAAAAGTCTCACCTCTGGTGTAGGATGAGGTTCAGCAAACTGCACAATCCACAAACATTGTTAACTCCCTTGCTATGTTAAGAAGATTAACCCAAACCAATACACTTGGGAAAACATTGGTTCCAAATGAGTATAAACATACATGAAACAACCTAGCAGCTAATCTTTATTACCATATTCCATTCAGATCCTATTATCATCTATAACTCTTCCCCTTCTAACAGTAAAGGTACCAACTGTTCTCATTGGGGGGAGAGGGAGAATATTCTGAACAGATGAGGCTGTAGCCCTCATTTGGACATACTTTGTAAGAGCCAGAATGGTGTAGTGGTTAAGAGCTGTGGCCTCTAATCTGGAGGAGTGGGTATGATTCCCCACTCCACCACAGGAAGCCGTAAGTATGATTCCCCACTCCACCACAGGAAGCCAGCTGGGGGACTTTGGGCCAGTCACAGTTCTCTCACAAGTTGCCTGTTATGGGGAGAGGAAGGGAAGGCCATTGTAAGCCTCTTTGAGACTCCTTAGAATAGAGAAAAGTGGGGTATAAAAAACAACTCTTCTTTCTTTGTAGAACTTTTGGCTTCCTTTAACTTCCTCTAATTGGACCACGTTTCCCTGCTGGTGTGTTTATTCTGGATTTTTCCATTGGTTTTAACGAACTGCCATACTCTATACTCCAGAGAATAATACCCCATAGGAAGTCCTCATTAGTCACCCACTTGCTTGTGCAGAATCACACAAGGCTATTCGTTGTTGTTTTTTTCTTTTAAAAAAGCATGTGTTAATTATCTGGAAAGTCCCTGAAGCAAAAGCCTAAACCTCTCTGAAGTCATTGGCAGCTTCCAAAGCACCGTAGTTTGTCAGTCAGAAATGCAGGCACACAGCATATACACAAAAATGTGCAGCAACCTTATCCCAAGTTAGACCGGTGATCCACTTAGTTCAGTTTTGTCTGTTCTGACTTGCACAAGCCTCTTCACACATAACGGAGTGCACAGATGGGGTCTAGAGTGCATGTGTAGTTCCCAATCAGGACCATAGTGAACACAGGGAAGGGCCTTTAGTCTTCCACTCTGTGCCATTTTTCCCAACCTAAAACAATTTCAGGGATGCTCTTGGTCCTGTTCTGGAAGCCCACATATATCCCAGAGAACACATGAGTATTCCCAGGACTCTTAGGTTGGAAAAACAGCAGAGGGAGGAAGGTTGAAGTCCCTCCTCTATGTACGCTATGGCCCTAATCAGGCACCATACAAGGAACTGAGAACTCACATGTGATTGTGCTACATCTGGATCCAGACCCAACCACTGTAAAGTGTGAAGACTTCTTTTCCTGAGATCCTGTAACTGGAGTTGCCAGATATTAAGCCTGGTACCTTCTGTATGCAAAGCATGCATGCTACAACTGAGCCATGGCACTGACACCACTTTTCTCCATCTGCAGATTATATACTGTAGAGGTTAGAAGATGGAATGGGAACAACAGACCTCCCATGGGACTTTAGTTCTGAAATTCAGTGTAGAGGCCATAGATTAGTGGTGAAACAACTGCCTTGTAGTTTCATTCAGCATAATCCCCAGTTTCAAATAGCAGGTCAAGTAAGAGCTGTTGTAAAGAAATGTTAAATCATCTAGTCTTACGGAGTTCCGGTTTTGGCGGCGCGAATGGTGGTCGCTCTCTCGGGACGCTCCCAGAGGTGATTCGCCCAC
>NW_015164216.1:264817-300939 GCF_001447785.1 Gekko japonicus
TGTGACTGACCCAAGGTCACATCAGCAGGTGCAAGTGGAGGAGTGGGGAATCAAACCCGGTTCTCCCAGATTAGAGTCCGCGCACTTAACCACTACACCAAACTGGCTCTCTGAAGTTCTGAAATTCAGTGTAGAGGCCATAGTTTAGTGGTGAAACAAATGCCTTGTAGTTTCAATCAGCATAATCCCCAGTTTCAAATAGCAGGACAAGTAAGAGCTGTTGTAAAGAAATGTTAAATCATCTAGTTTTACCACGTTGCCCTGCTCTTGCAGCAGGAGAAGGAGGAGGAGATTGGATTTATACCCCACCCTTCACTACCCAAAGGAGTCTCAGAGCATCTTACAAACTTGTTTCCCTTCCCCTCCCCACAACAGACACCCTGTGAGATAGGTGGGGCTGAGAGAGCTCTGACAGAAAGTGCTTTTTCAAGAACAGCTGTGCCAGAACTATGGCTTGCCAAAGGTCATCCAGCAGGTGCAAGTGGAGGAGTGGGGAAACAAACCCGGTCCTCCCAGATTAGAGTCCACGCACTTAACCACTACACCAAACTGGTTCCTAAAGGGGGGGGTGACACCGTTAGTTTGGTGATGTTACTTGCACTCTTTGTGTCTGCAATGATCTAGGAATTTCTCCAGTCTTTATGGTTATAGAGACTGGGGGAATTCCTAGAGCATTGTGTGATGGTCCCTATGACATGCCCCCAAAGCCCATGGGATTGCTAGACACAGGCCTGGCAACTGCATAATTGTTTAACATCAATTCAGTTACGCTATTCAGTCTGTGTGTTCTTTACTGATTCTTTGTGGCCCACTGGGACAAAATATTTGAGAACTGAGGGCTACATAGATCCATGTTTAAATGGGCTCAATATTGGCAGAGTACACAGTACTCAACTAGATGAACTGATGGACTGTGTCAGTATAAAGTGACTTTATATAAAGGCATTTCAAAGACTTGTACATGATGTCTCTTGCTCCCTAGTTTTCTACAACCAGTTGAAAAGAGCAAGAGTCCAACTTAGAGACTAACAAAATTTATGGCAGGGTATGAGATTTCTTGAGTCACTGCTCACTTCTTCAGATCATACCCTGCAACAAATTTTGTTAGTCTTTAAGGTTCTACTGGACTCTTGCTCTTTTCTACTGCTACAGACAGACTAAGACGTCTACCCATCTTGATCCTTCTTCAATCAGTCACTTATTTGTGGCACATGATGTAACTATGAAAATGGCACAGCATCCCAAGATGTTCTTTTTTTAAAAGAGTGGGAGGGGATGTCAGGGCATGTGTTTCTATCCCTTGTGGCACATGTAACTATGAAAATGATTCTGAGTCTTTGTTTGGAATGCAGCCAATCTCCAGCCTTTAAACTAGATGAGTTCCATGTATCAACAAAATACAAATACTCAAATACGGCCACCATTGTTATACACTGTTACATATTTGCCACTTTTCTGAAGATGTTCCAAGGGCAGTGCTTCTTCGGTTCATTCCCTTTCAAAGAAAGAACACTTATCCTTATGGTGTTTTTGCAATATTTGCATTTTTGCAATATTTAGAAATATTTAGCACAAGTGGATGCAAAGAGGCACTCCTTCAAGGCAGCTGATCAACTACCATGCCAGATCCTCACAGAGAGAGATGCCCAAGGTGCTTCAGCCACCTCCCAAGAATTTCCCTCTGCTTCTTTGTTTCTGCTCTAATTTGTTTTTTCTGCACACACACACACACCCTACTTCTGTCCTCTCCCTTTCTCAAGCTCTGATAAGTACTTGAACTGGGTAGGGTTGCCAGACCCCCTAGTGGAGGTGGGGGGGCTACCACCAGGCCCTGCCCCCCAGCCACTGATTAGCTAGCTGGTGGGGGGACTTACCAGGCCTCATCACCAGTGTCACACAGGAAGTGACATCATCACACCAGCGACATCTAGGTGATGCTCTGGAATTTGTGCAAAAACTCTATGGTAGAAGCCAGTTTTACCATAGAGTTTTTGCCCAAACACCAGAGTGTCACCTGGATGTCTTTGGTGTGATGATGTCACTTTCTGTGTGACATCGACGAGGAGGCTTGGGCCTTTCTCTTTCTCCAGATATGTCCCCACATCCCCTAATGGTTGTCGTGAGGGACCTGGCAATGCTAGAACTGGGCCATTAGTGAGCCATTTCTGAACAATTATCTTTCATTCAAGGAACATCCACAGTCTTTAAGGAATAAGTTAACATTAATTCATCAGAAGCTGTATGTGAGACATACCACTTTAGGCCAAGTCCGTATGGTAGACCCATATAGTAACTAGGGGAGTGCTATTTGGGGATACATTTGAGCAGTATTTAGTGTTCCATGGAATAAAGGTGGGTTTCGCCAGCAGGCCCAATAGTGTACCTCTAGGACTGTTTCAGGGTAGGAAAATGGTGCAGGGGGAAGGCTGAGGCCTCTTCACCATGTGTACTAGAGATTGGCACAAACTGGCTCACAAACATTTGTTCATGACAAGTTATGGCCAGTTTGGGTTTCACAAACTGAAGCTCACAAACTGAAATGCGGCCACAAACCTCCATGAATGTTTAAGCCAGTTTGTAGAAGTTCATGGGGAGCAAAAAGCAGAGCTTTAAACCCCTGCTTTCTCCTCTCCACAAAAGCTGCCAAAACAGTTGGGCAATGGAAGCAGACTGCTCCTGGCTGTTCAGCTGCTTAGAACAGAAACAGGAGAGCTCAGCGGTTTAAAGGGACTTTCTTGGGTTCAGCTCAGAGCCACTTAAACCACTGCTTCCTGGTCTCCATGGCTTTCTGTGCGGAGCAGAAAACAATGGTTTAAATGGCTGGGAACTATTTAAACCTTTGCTTTCTGCTCCCCATGAAAAGCGATGAGAAGAAAGCAGGGGTCATGAACCCATATAAACCAGTTTGATTCACAAAGCAACCTCCAGGTTCATATAGGTTTGTGGTTCGGTTTGTGGTTCAGCCATGAACTACGAACTGAACAGAACCACAAAAGTGTGGTTCATACCCATCTGTAATGTGCACCTGATTCTAATTTTGCACCACACATAAAGGAACTGTGTGATTGTGTTACATCTAACACGGGGTAGGGATACACCCGATCTGTTTACTCCATAATGTGTGGAGAGGATTGGAACAGCCGTGGCAGAAAAAGTAAGTTCTGAATAGAAAAACAGTAGGCAGGGAAAGGAATAAGCATTTCCTGCTCCCAAACCACTACAGATGCCAGGCCCAGCCTGGCAATCAGCAGGAGATGAGGGTGTAGGGACATGGAGAAGCAGCTGTTAGTGATGCTGTGATATGACTTCCAGGCAAAACAAATAACTGGTAAAATCGTAGAGTTTCCAGCAATTCCTAGAGAGGACCGACTTCACTATCGTGAAAAACTCAGAAATGATGTGACACTGTCAGCCCAACAGCCATTTTTAAAAAAACTCATGCTGCCATGGGTGGGGAATCCCCCATTTGGGGATTGGCAACCCTGTGTATCACATGGAGTGGGTCATAGGGACCATATCACTCCAGTCTTAGCCTATCTACACTGGTTCCCCATTTGCTCCCATGCACAATTCAAGGGCCTGGTGTTGACATTTAAAGCTCTATGTCAGTTGGGACTACCATATCTGAAGACCAGCATACCATGCCTACTCCCTTATGAAACCATCTGACCACTATAGTCAGTTTCGGAGGCCCTGCTTTGGGTACCCTCGTGTTCTGAGATTGGGCAGGTGGCAACCTGGGAGAGGACCTTCTCTTGATTGTGGCATCACAACTCTGGTACTCTCTCCCCAGGAGATTTGTCTGCCCCTTTCTGCCACCACCTTCTGCCAGTGGGTGAAGACTCTTCTTCATTTGGCATTCCCTCAGTGATCCCTTCTTCCTGACTGTTTTAATTGTTGCTTTTATGTCTTTTACGTTTTAGCTGTTTTTTAATTGTTTCAATGATATCTGTGTTTTTTGTGGGGGTGGTTTTAAATGAATTTAAAATGTTATTTTATTATATATGTTTTAATTTGACAGCTGCCTTGGTGGTCCTTGTGAGGGCAAAGAGGAGGGATCTAAATTTTGTAAAATGAAATAAAATAACTAATGTCTACTCAAGAGCACAGCATCCCAAGATGTTCTTTTTTTAAAAGAGTGGGAGGGGATGTCAGGGCATGTGTTTCTATCCAAATTAGTATCAGAGGGTAGCCATGTTGGTCTGCAGTGGAACATCTGGATTTTAGTCTAGTAGCACCTTAGAGACCAACAAGATTTTCAGGGTATTTTCAGGATACTTTAAAGATCTATTTGGTCTCTAAGACGCTACTGGGCTCGAATTTAACTATCCACATTAGTAGTTTGCTCTCACATTAGACGAACAGAGAAAGGTGAGGGTGGCAGATATTCCCAGTAGAGAGAGCATGGCGGAGGCCCAGACTGCAATATGGTACAGCTTTTAGACAGTAATTCAGGAAGCTATTTGCAGACAAATTAGATTAGATTGTCCCTAGTGAAAAAAAGATCACAGAATGCAACAAGACGTTCCAGTACGAAAAAAATGATGGTGGGTCTCCTTTGAAAGTATAAAAGGCAGCATTTCTTTCAATCTTCCTCTGGCACCGCACAAAACTCAAGTAAGGTAGAGAGCAAATGGGAAGAAAAACATAACATATGTTTTTTAAAAATTCTGAAGATTAACTTTACATGCTGCACTAGGTACAAGATGAATAGAATAGTGCCATTACCTAGTGACTGAGCGTGTGCTTTCCCCTTTTGGACAAAGTCCCATTAATGTAGGAGTTAAAAGGTCTGGATGGTACATCAAGAAGAATGAGGAAGGGAGGGGGACCTAATGAACTGTGCAATAACCTGTGTAAACATCAGAAGCTTTCTGCAGGCCAAATTCACCAACCGCTAAGTGCATGGAATCTGCGTTATGTTAGATAGCACTGCTTAGGCTTCAAGAGCCGTGAAGAATTTAAATGCTATTTTTCCAAATCCTAAAAAAATCAAAAACAAAAAACCACCTACTATGGCATTTTGAATTAAATGTACAATCTTTACTTAACTCCTTCCTACCCCCTGTTGCAATAGAAACAACTCTTCAGCTCATGCACATAGCCTGGAACATAGACTGTTGCCTATATGTCTCATACTTCAATTTGGTTTGCCATTGATGTTTTTTGTATGTAGGATAGGTTCTCTTACATTCCAGTCCTAAACTGAGTCATGCCCTTCTAAGTTCACTGAAGTCAATGGGTTTAGAAGGGCATAATTCTGTTTACAAGGAGCTGTGGTGGCTCAAGTGGTTAAGACACTGAACTGCAGGCTGTGGAAGGTCAGTAGTTCAGCAGTTCGAGACCCGGCTTGCCACATGACGGAGTGAGCCCCCGTCTCTAGTTCCAGCTCCTGCCAACCTAGCAGTTCGAAAGCAAGAAATTGCAAGTAGATAAATAGGTACCACTTTGGTGGGAAGGTAACAGTGTTCCGTGCGCCTTGGTGTTTAGTCATGCTGGCCACATGACCACGGAAATGTCTTCAGACAGCACTGGCTCTTCGGCTTGGAAACGGAGATGAGCACCGCAACCCTAGAGTTGGACTCGACTGGCTTTCAAGCGAGGGAACCTTTACCTTAATTCTGTTTAGGATTGCACTGGAAGTGATCTGAACTGAAGACTTCACATTGAACATTAAGCTTACCATTTTTATGAGCACATGCAAAAGGGTCATGCAAGTCTGCAAAAGATTATACATAACATGGATATGGAAAAGTGTTAAAACAGTGTTTAAAATGGTTCAATCATTGAGGCTTACCTTGGATTTTTAAAACAAAATGTGCTTTAAACATAACAATGTTCTCGTTAGTGGGTTACCAGTAGGGTTGCCAGCTCTGGGGTGGGAAATACCTGGAGATTTAGGGGGGGTGGAACCCGGGGACAGTAGGGTTTGAGGAGGGGAGGGGCTTCAATTGGGTATAATGACAAAGTCCACCTTCCTAAGCAGCCATTTTTTTCCAGGTGAACTGATCTCTGTCACCTGGAGATCAGTTGTAGCCTCAAGAAATCCCCAGTCACCACCTGGAGACTGGCAACTCTAGTCTCCAGAACAATAGCAAATGGGAGAAAAGAACAACCTACCTTGCCTTTGGGCCACCACACAAGATGGATTTCGGACATTTGGAAGTGGATTAAAAACTTTCAGTCCAGTAAATATTTTGGTAATACTCCCTTCTAAGCTGTGAGCAAAAATTCAACTTTATGAGCTACTGGCATTAATGTTGTGAGCAGGTGATTTGGCAGCTGCATAAATTAGTTTGATCTGAAGCCATCCTTTCTGACAAAAATGTGTGAGCCAGAGGCTAAAAAACTGAGCTAGCTCACACTAACTCAGCTTAGAGGGAACACTGGCTAGCGCCCCTGTCTAGTTTTATTTTCATGGGCAGTAGAAGGCAGGAGAGGAGGTGAGATATGAAAAGGATGTCATCCAGCCAAAAGTTAATCAAACTGGATCGTCTCCAATACACTACATTTGCACTTTGCACCAATCATTTCACAGCCTCACTAGCTTCGGCAGGGGTCTAGATAAGTACCAGTCCTGTTTGCCTGAGTGTATATCCTAGGCAGGCAGGGGGAAGGATTTTGTTTGTATCCACTGGAAGCAAGACAAAGCAGGCTGGGAGGGAAACAGAGACAAAGGGCTAAAGCTTGCCCTCCTGTTGTGTTCCGACAGAGACCATGCACGTGGTCGAACCAAGCACTGTGTGTTTATTTAAGCAGCCCGCAGGTTTGCCCTTGTATTTCAACTTCTTGAAATCACTAAGTAAAGTATGAGCTGAAATCACTCAACGATGCGTCAGTCTCAGTACTTTATACTTCCTGAAATAACATATAGGAAGCTAGGATTACCAGTCTCCAGGTGGTGGCTTGAGATCTCCCAGAATTACAAGTGGTCTCCAGGCTACAGAGATCAGTTCCCCTGGAGAAAAGGGCTGCTTTGGGAGGTGGACCCTATAGCAATGCACCCTGCAACACTATTGTCAGAAAACACATCCCCTCCAAAAAAAAATCTGATTAGAATAAATGTATACCCTTTATATAAGGAGCTGCGGTGGCTCTAGTGGTTAAGGCGCTGAACTGCAGGCTGTGGAAGGTCGGTATTTCAGCAGTTTGAGACCCGAGTGTGCCGCATGACGGAGTGAGCTCCCGTCTCTAGTTCCAGCTCCTGCCAACCTAGCAGTTCGAAAGCAAGAAATTGCAAGTAGATAAATAGGTACCGCTTCAGTGGGAAGGAAACAGCGTTCCGTGCGCCTTGGTGTTTAGTCGTGCCAGCCACATGACCACGGAAATGTCTTCGGACAGCGCTGGCTCTTCGGCTTTGAAACGGAGATGAGCACCGCAACCCTAGAGTCAGATTCGACTGGCTTTCGAGCAAGGGAACCTTTACCTTTTTTTACCCTTTATATAATCAGCCAAATAATTTTTTTAAGAATATTTTTTTATTTTTTAATGGAAAGTTACTCTAACCAGAGGAAGGAAGATAAATAAAATATATATTAAATATCTCAACTTAAAATTAAAAATAATATGCTTAGATAACAAACTGGTTCCTGTTTTAGGCCTTCATCACAAGCCCAGTGCAAATATTATCAATAGTTTCCCAAGCCAACATGCCAGAAATGGCTCATACAGCACCTAGTTGCATTTGTCTCTCTGTATGATCAGATCAATAATGTTTGCTCACTGTAATAAGGCATGCATTGTATGTTGCCTTAATCACAACTAGTTTCCACAGAAATCAATATATGTATCTTCTGGTAGGTCCCAGGATATGCTTATCATTTTTTTCTTCACCAAAAGAACAGTAGTTTTATTAACTATCTTGAAAAATTGTACATGCATAACAACCGGGGGGGGACCCACTGACACTGAAGAAAGTAAATAACATTATTCTCTGCAAATTGCATTTGTAAATGATGTCTTGGAAGACAGACAGCCTTGATGCCCAGGTAAAACATAGATATGGTAAGTAGATTTCCATAACTAGCTGAAATTGTCATGTTTTAGAATCACATTATTTTCAGATGATTACAGAAGAGTTTGTCCTGTGTTCTATATTTAATCTGTGTTAAAAATGTATTGAAAGCACTATGTGAGTGTCTTCATTTCTAATGTGTAGGTTAGGCAGACTGCAGGCTGAAAACATTTATATCTAGAAATTGTTTTGTCTGAAAAATGGGTAGAGGTGAGATAAAGGGACAAGTCTATGTTTGGGGGGAAGGATTTGCTCACAAGGACACTGGGAACACTTAAACCCAAAGTCTCATAGAGAATACAATGATTACACAAAGTAAAGTTTAGAAATATAACTAAAACATTATTATTATTATTATTATTATGAATTGTCACAAACATATGTTAGATGGTAGATGGTGTTAAGCAATTTGAGATCAAGCCAAGTTCTTGGGAATTGTGGATGTATTTTCGCAGGATTCTTGCTGTTCCAAGCAACACTGTCTTCTGGAGCTGAGCTGGTGTTGTTTGTTCAATGCCCAGAATGTCCAGGTGTTTCTTGAGACTTCTAGGCACTGCTCCAAGGGCTCCCATGACATCTGGCACAATGGTTACCTTCTTCTCCCAGAGGCACTCTAACTCTATTTCTAGGTCATGGTATTTTATGGTCTTCTCTTATTCTTTCTTTTATATTCTGCTGTGATGATGATGAGGATGAATTGTCACAGTCACATATTTTACTGGTAGATGGTGTTCTACAGTTTGCGATCTAGACAAGTTCTTGGGAATTGTAGATGTATTTTCTCAGGATTCTTGCTGTTCCAAACAACACTGTGTTCTGAGCTGATGTTATTTATTATTTTTTCTACAATTGTGATATCAAGGGTATTGTTGATTGATTGATTGATTGATTGATTTGATTTATTAGATTTCTGTCCCACCCTCCCAGCCGAACTGTTGTTGCTGTTGTTATCTAAGATAAGGCTTTTTAAGCTAGGGAATCAAGAATTGTCTTAATCAGACAGGATATTTTACTGACTGGAGTGGACTTAAGAACCCTCATGTCACGGGTCAGCCAGGGCTCAGCAACAGCAAAGACTTTTCAGGAGAAGATGAGCCCCGTGTAGCCAGCCTTGAGTTAACAGAAGCTGACCAGCAGGAAATGAGCTGCAGGCTTGTCAGGATTCACAGCCAACAGCTGGTGCAGAGCCACCGACACCCCCCAGCCTGATTCAGCAGGTGAACCTCACTTGGCCATTCACAGCCCACCACTATCACCTGCACCCTTAAAGCACCACAAAGGCTGAGAACAGAGCTACAGACAAGATGGCAAAGTGCATGCCTCCTGGCCTGACACCAGATGTTTCCTGATAATGAAGATGAGTAGTTGCAGGATAGCTTCTGAGCAACTGGTTGCAAGCATGACCCTCAGGCGTGGGGCTATAAAATCAGCCAAGAGAGGCTGTTGGGCACAACACATCACATACAATAGATGCTAAGCCACCGACTCTGCCTTGCCTGACTTCTGGACCTCTGACCTTGGACTAAATGACTCTGCTTTCCCTGACTTCTGGACCCCTGACCTTGGACTGAATGACTATGCTTTCGCTGACTTTTGACACCTGGTACTTGGAGCCTGCAAGTCAGTACACCACAAATGTTCTTATGGGGAGACATTAAGTTCACACATATACTTAAAGGGCCCTACTAAGGGTAGGCAAAGAAGTGTGAATGCTCATCCATTTCCACACAGTTTGAAACAGGTGTTATATCCATAGTACAGTTGCCAACTCTGGGTTTGGAAATCATGGAAACTTTGGGATGTAACCTAGGGAGAACAACATTTGGGAGGTGAGGGACCTCAGTAGAGTATAATGCCACTGAGTCAGCCCTCCAAAACCACCATTTTCTCTAGGGGAATCGATCTCTGTAGTCTGGAGATCAATTGTAATTCTATGAGATCCCCAAGCCCTACCTGGAGGCTGGCTACCCTAAGTCACTGGATCTAACCACTACATCACACTGGCTTTAATAGGGCAGCTGCTGTTGAACAGCAGCAAGCATTCAGGCCTAGATGAGTTATGCAGTCAGGTGTTATCAAGGCACCTAGAGTATGCTGCCAGGCCTGGGCCCAAGCCAAAACAGCTAGGGTTGCCAGGTCCCCCAGGAGAGCAGAGGTTCCCCCACTAAAAGGGCCCCCTATCCACTGGTCAAGATCAGGCCAGCGGGGGGAACCCCACCCCCAAAGTGCCCGGTTCAGGCTGACGTGCCCGGTGCAATGACATCACCCGGCGATGATGTCATCGTGCCGGGCACGTCACCAGCTGACGCTCTAGCAATCATCCTAAAAACTCTATGGTACCATAGTTACAGTTACAGTTAACTTACAGTTAAAAGCGGGGGAGCGCTGGTCCCTGCCTGGGACATCATCACATTGGGCACGTCGCAGCCTGATGCTCTAGCAGCCTAAAAGAAGTGTGAATCACTTGGCAACCCTCAAAACAGCCCTAGAAACGGCTCTGACCCTCCCCTGCCTTTTACTGGCAGAAATCAAGCCTAGAATGCTGTGGTTGCCTAGGAACTGCCACTGAGGGCTTCCATTTTTTTTTAAGCTACAGGTGCTCCTTTTATCAGTTGGGGTACCCCCTCATTTTTTTTAGATTTTAGATTTTTCTGCAACCCTGTGGTGATTATCAGGTTTGTAAGATCTGTCTTTTCTGCTCATGACTTCACTCACCAGATATAAGTATCCTCAGATTTGGCTGACATCACTTAAAATATACAAGTGGAGACCCAGGATACTCAGGGAGGGGGGATCCCACTCTCCATCTTAATTTATCACCATTGCTATGGGCCTGGCGCAGCTCCCAGTCTCTACTGCTGAATCTATCACATCCTCAGGGCCACTGCGGCTCCCCCCCCCCCCACTGCTGCAACACTCACTGGGCTCTTTGCTGCCAGACCTGCTGTCATCCCCAGGCTGCCAAGGCTCCCACTCCACTATCACAGACAACTCCAGTGAGCCCAGCACAGCTCATAGTTTCACCCCACCACAGCTTCTCCCACTACAGCCTCTTTTTAATGGGGAGGGGTTTTAAACCCCACAATGTATTTTTTTTAGTTTTCATATTTTTCTGCAAACCTGGGGGGTTCCCCCAACTTTGCAGAAAAATGTGTTTAGTCTCAGTGAAGTCCCAACCCACACATTTAGATATCTGCAGACGGGGGACAGACTTGAAAAACAGATATATGAATGTTATGACATGTGATATGTAGTTTGGCTCTTAGTTCTAGAACAAGGCTGAAAGACTGCTGTGCAAGATGTTCAGTTGTCTATATTAAAGTTGTTTTAATTAATTCCTCATTTTGTTAGTCTCTTTGTGGGTCCAGAAAGGTCACAGGAAGGGGATTTAGTATTTTGATCTCTTCCTACCTTATGGGTAGAAAATGGGGTTGAGATAGGACTTGAAAGGTAGGAAACTGGAGTAGGAAACCACCAGGTAACCATTCTCTCCCCCACCTCGTTCCCTAAGAGGCCAAACTCTCCTAGACTTGCCTTCAGCTTCAGTCAGCCACCTAAGGAAAATGGTAGATTATCATTTTTGTATTTCTTAAGCTGTTCCCACGCCAGCTGCCTGCCTTTTGGCCTGCCTGATGCTATGCCTAAATCAGCACACTCGCCTGAAGTGCTTCCTCCTGTCAGCCACTAACGAGAACCTTGCTGAACATCCAAGCTGGTCACTCACAGCAAAATGCATAGACTCAGCTTTATGGTGCTCACCTAATGCTAGCAAACTGCAGGGGGGAAATGTCAATTAAGTTGTCAGACCCAGAAAAAAAGAGAGAGAGAGAAGGGAAAATTGGTTCGGCTGATGGGCAGCACATAGGAAGAAGACTAGAAAAAAAGTATTAAAAGAATAATGAGATTTAGGAACAGAGAAGTCTTTCTCTTGTCATGCACTCAGACTGGACCACACGACAGCTGAAGTGATGACCTTGGTGCTTTATAACCTGCTCACATAATGATCCCAAAGGCTTCTACTCCTATCCTTCTGTCCTCATTTACTTTTTCTCTCAATCCATGTGCAAATTAATAGATCATGAAAAAGCTGACACATTGACAGCTTTGGTAGAACAGGTCACAGCACAGAGATGGGATGATGGAAGCAGATAATGTCAGTAACCTGAAATGGATTTGTGCTTTAAGGGTTGTGTGAAAATCCCTATGGATTTTCCTTTTCATTTCAATGGAAGGGCAGCTCTGCTCTTGCTCCGAGGAGTACCAGAATACTGTTTCAACTGAAATACAAGGGGTAGCCCTTAACTGCAAGAGAGTCCCATATGAACACCGAAGCCCCTGCTTTCCTTAAGGGATCTCCCCAAGGACAAAGGAGTTTGTATTCAATGGGCCATTATGAGGTCCATTCAACAGGATAATATGCTAAAGCTTAGTTTAGGACTGAACTGAAAGGGATAGGGAAACGTTTGTCACCTGCAAGATGCATCCTAATTTTAGTGATTTGGGAGGAACGTTTGCAAAGGTGACAAAAATCACAATGTCACCACATCGCCACATCATATTACACATGAAGCTGCCTTATACTGAATCAGACCCTTGGTCCATCAAGGTCAGTATTGTCTACTCAGACTGGCAGCGACTCTCCAGGGTTTCAGGCTGAGGTCTTTCACATCCCCTGCTGCCTGGCCTTTTAAACTGGAGTTGCCGGGGATTGAACCTGGGACCTTCTGCATGCCAAGCAGATGTTCCACTACTGAGCTACTGACCCATCATGCCCCAGCTATATGGCACCATCAAGAAGACTATATTTTTGGACTTTCACCTGTCTTTGTGACATCACAATAACTAGCTGTATGATAAAAACAATATCACCACATCGATCCCCAATTGTCAGAGATTGCCTCATGAAGACACACATTTTTTTAAATTGTGCCAAAGCTCCAGACTGGGGAAAGAAGCAGCTGTAGAGAAGTGGTGAACAGGTTGTGAAAAAAAAATATGCCAGGGAGCTCCATTGAAGTTTTCACCTCCAAAATATTTTGTGTGCAAAAACTCAGTACAGAAGAGCCCTAGTTAAATTATCACAAGCAGAAAATGAGGTTCTTCTTTTGCCTATCATATATACTAATATATGACTTTATTCATTTGGGGGCAAAAGTACTATTTTTTTGTTCCATGGTGAGACGTGTGCTTTTTTTTTTAGATAATGCAATGATATCTCTTCAAATATTTCTCAGAACATCAGATGCAACAGTTTGATGTATTTGCTTGTATTCACAGTAGGGCAGCAGAAAAAAAGAAAAGTCTTATCCATAATAGCTAATAAAGGCTTGGTGCAAGGAACAATTGACAAAAAAAATCTGCAGAAACAGTAACTTGAATCCTGCAGCAAGAAATGCTAAATTCAATGACCTGTATGAATTAAGCAAGTTTACGTATATTTCCTCAATTGGCAGAACTGTTGAGTATTTTCCCTCACCCATGGGGAGGCCAGTGAGCTATATAGAAATCACTGATAGAACCCAGAGTTGTGCAAGGTACTGAATCCCTACACTGTGACCACCAGATATCTTCTCAAAAATTTAGCATTAGAGATTTCAATAGCAGTTAGCCACCAATGTTAAAGCCTATTTTTCCTGCCATAAGATCTAGAATCCACAGAGAGAGAGAGAGAGTGGTGGGGCAACAGCACTAGATTCACAGTCTTGAAAATGGAGAATTATGTGGCTTCAACTTTAAAAAATCCAAATTGCATCATTAATCATTAATTGCATCTGCTCCTGAGATACCCCTGCATAGTTTTGCAGCTGAACTAGTTGTAGGTGTCCAACAACAAATCTGGAACTTAAAGACAATCAACAAGGCTACTTTTCATATTCAGTTCTCTGCAGGTAGTAAATGGAAATAAACCTTTCAGAGAAGACACGCTATCTTGAGTAACTTGTAGCTTCTTTGAAATCCCATCAACAGTTTTATAGAAGAAAAGTCTCAAGTAATATGTGCTACCAAGTGAGGGAAGAATGGAGGAAATAACCACATATCCTTATTAAAAAACAAACGACATCGTGAACCTTAGCAGAGTTCAGTGGCAAAGAAAACGAGTATAATTATGGATCTTGCAGGTATGTCCAAAGCCAGTGAGTTCCTCATCCCAGAATGCCTAAGCTTTGCTCTTATAGTTCTAATGTCATTTTTTTGGTACTTTTTAAAATGAAAAGTTACGTTCAGAGGCTCCAACCTGAGTTTAAAAAGCACCACAGAAGTGGGTGCGCGCACACACACGCACACACACATACTTCCCTTGACCTGGCTCTCTCTGTTGCTAACTGGCTGTCAGCCATGCTGAGCCGCACTGCATCACTGCTGCTGGCTGCTACTTGGCAGGTGGACAAATGGGCAGACAGGCAGAGCAGGTGTGGCTGCCAGCTTCACCTTGGGCAGAGCTGGACATTCACATAAGCACCTTTGCAGGCCGCTGTGGCATGGCTTAGAGCAAACAGGCACAGCAAGCCAGCCAGGAAGTGCGGCTTGTCTGTGTTGCCTATGCTAGGTTTCCAGTCTCTGGGTGGTGGCTTGAAATTTTTTGGAATTGCAACTGGCCTCCAGGTTATGGAGATCCATTCTTGTGGAGAAGAGGTCCCTTCCCAAATCCCACCCCCTCTCCAGGGATTTCCCAGCCCAGAGCTGGCCACCCTATCTATGCCCATCTATCTCCTAAGTAAACATGCAAGGCGGTGAGTCAGTCCCTTCCTAGCTGCGGTTCCATTCAGAGTGGGGAGGTTAGTCTGTAAATGACAATGGCCCGCTGCGGTGGCCCATTTGAATTTCTCGCTTGCTCCGACACCCTTCCAGACATCCACCTACTATCCACAAACTCTGCTCACTATGCACACAATTTCTATTTAAAAAAATACACAGTAAAAGAAAACTTTGCTTAATGGGAACAGGAGGAAACCGTGACAGGGAAAGGAAATTTGTTTTCCCCTTTCATGATCAGCAACAGAATCCTGGGCTTCTAAAAAGGTCAGTCGGCAAACCTAGTCCACCCATTCTGAACACAGGGAAGCCATTCAAAACAGCTCTCGCAATGTGCCAATTCCATTGAAACAGGCCTCCCCTCCTGCAGTGAGAGCAATTTGTTTCTAGCAGCTGTGGTTGGCCATTTTCAGATATCATCAAAAGAAACCATTTAATGCCTTATGATTGATTTGTACCTGAACTTTGAGTTCTGACCAGGTAGGTCACACTCCTATTCTCATTCTTTTTTGGAGAGAAAAATAAAGTTTACATTCTGGACTGGAAATCTGCAGAGACATAGACCCAGATTCCCACACCTGCAGGAATCATTGATAATGCCTCTCATTCATAGTCTCGTCTACATTGCTCTAGGGTTCCCTGGCCTTCTGAAGTGACTTTTCAGGGAGGTGTGAAAAATCAGCAAAACCCCACATGCAAATGCTTCTGCTTGCACAGGTGGGCATTTTTTAACTAATCAAAGCCAGCATTTATTTAGAGTCTACCTTTTTCACTGAGGGTGTCATTACACAATAAATAAAATTCAAGTTAGGTTGGGGAAACCCACAACCCAGCTTGCATTTTGTGGTAAGAAATTTTAGAAATATGGAAGGTTTGGGTTTAAAATGAACCAAATAGTTTATAAAATCCATGTACCTGTCTCTGTCATTGCTAGAAAAACAGCAGACAGCCTTGGCCTGTTTGAATCAAACCCCATGATTCTTTGCAAACCCTGTTCCAAGCAAATCTCTTTCTTGGTCAACATTCCTTTCCCAGGAAATCTCCACAGATGTGAGACTTGCCAATACCCCCAATTTCCTAGGCAATAAAATGTGTGGCCATTTGGGAAGTTGGCAGACTTCAATCCAAAAGACTAACTTCTTGAGGTACACACCCCATCTCAGAGATAACATCAAAGGACAGTTTATTTCCCATGATGGGGAAACACCAGAACAAAGAAACAATATTGATCCTGTAAAATGTAATTTTTGTTGTGTGAGACGCAAGGAAACGATCTCCTGTAAAACTCCAAATTGTTAATTCAGAACTGTAATTGAGGGACCTCTTTGATCATTTTGGTATAAGTACTGGTCAAATCCAACAGATTTTCACTGGCTCTTGGTAGGAGTCAGCCCGAGAGGCCTCTCGTTCTCTGCATGCCTTGGGGTGGGGGAAACTTTGCTTGCATGTATATCTTGCTGGGTATTTGCTATCAATGTTTAGGAGATAGAATTCTACTGTGTTGGCAAGCTGGCATAGCGTCTTGCTGGTCCCCTTGCCAGGTAAATCTTTGAATGTTTTTCTTTAATAAAGATAATTTTTAGTTTAAGAAGAGACCTTTCTGTGTCAGCACTTAGTGGTTTCCAAGTTTACACCTCTGCCCTCGGTAAGGAGGCATCACTCAGGGGACACGAACCAGAGGGGGAGTGTGGGGAGACACATTTTTCTCACAACACATTTCATGTCTGATCCAGAACTCATCTTAAAAACAGTGTACAGGGGCCAAATCAACTCTGGAGCATGGTGAACCAGCAGGAGGGGATTCAGCTGAAGCCCCTCCTGCCAGTGCATCATGCTCCCAAGTCAGTTTAGGTCCACTACAATTTAAGGTGAATCCTGGGTCAGGATCATGGGTCAGCCAGGGTTCATCGAGGATTCCTCAGGAGAAGAGGACTTCTTAGGAGAGAAGGAGCTTCATGTAGCCAGCTCTGAGTCAGCAGAAGCCAGCTAGCAGGAAGACAAACTGCAGGGTTGTCAGCACTCACAGACAACAGCTGGTGTAGAGCCACCAACACCATCCAGCCATGACTCAAAAGATAAAACTAAATTAATCACCCCTCCAGTTTCACCCACACCCTTTGAACACCACAGACAGAAGCTATGAGTAGAACTACAGGAGAGACAACAAAGTGCTTGCCTCCTGGCCTGACACCAGCTGCTTGAGTAGTCACAGTATTACTCCTGAGCAATTGGCAGCAAGTATGAGCCTTGGGCATATGCCTTTAAAAACCAGCCAAGGGAGGTTGTTAGGTGTGGAAGCAATAAGTCATCTTACTGTTGACTCTGTGACCACTGCACCAGACCTTGCCTCATTCATGTAACTCCTAGAACGGCTCTTGACCTTGCTTCTCAGCTTTGTGATCTCTGCCCATGTGTAACCCTTGCACTGCCTGACTATGCCTATTAGACAATTCTTAGGTAATGCCTTCCTCAGCTCTGGACTCTGGAACTGAACCCGCATCTTGGCTTTTTGTATTGGGACTCTTGCTACCCACAAAGAATGCATACCAGCTCCACCTGCCCCATGACACTCAGATGTGAGATAAGAATGGGTCAGATATGAAATAAGAACATAAGAAGAGGCTTACTGGATCAAACCAATGATCCATCTAGTCCAGCATCCTGTCTCACACAGTGGCCAACCAGTTCCTCTGGAGGTCCCACAACAGGGCATAGAGGCCAAGGTCTTCCCATGATGTTGCCTCCTAGCACCAGTATTCAGAGGGTTACTGCCTCTGGATGTTCTCTTTAGTCACCATGGCTAGTAGCAAGTCAGGTTTTAGTTTCCCCCAACCCACATTGAATTTCACACATTGTGTAATGAGACCTTGAGACTCAAGGTGGACTATATAAGCGTCGTTCACATATTACAATGAACATACATCCTGCCTATACATGCATACATCTTTTTTTAAGAGCCAATGTGAATTCACTTTATGAGTGAAACCTGGGAGCAGTATATGAATAATTGTGGGGTTTCTATCACCTGTTCAGCTGTATGTGTGTTGAGAATGCACATACACAGAACAAACAAGCAAGATATTAGGAACATCATCTCAGACAACATCAGTGTTGACCTCACAACCAAACTCCACCACTTTGTCCTTACCTGCAGCTACTTCAGATCTGGTGAGGATTTATTCCTTCAGATCAATGGCACATCCATGGGCACCCACATGGCATCATATGCCAGTATTTTCATGGCTGACCTGGAGCAATCCTTCCTCAGCTCACATCTATTAACACCCCTCTTGTGCCTGAGATTTATTGATGACATTTTTATCATTTCGATTTTTATCATTTGAATGCATGGGGGGAAAGCACAGGAGAAATTTCACCAGGCCTTGAGCAACTTCCACCCCATGATCAACCTGAACATGAACCAATCCACACAAGAAATATATTTTCTAGACACCACTATACAAAAACATAATAGAATAATAAAAAAACACCTTATCCCAGAAATCTACTGATAGGCAAACATATCTACTCACCTCCAGTCATCATCCTAAACACACCAAATGATCCATCATCTACAGCCAAGTTCCGATCCCTCAGAGATTTTCACTTGCAGGATCTACAACAGACACTTTTGGAATTACAATATCCACCTTATGTAGTAAGAAAACAGATAATCAAAGCCAGAATAATACTAAAGGATAACCTCCTACAAAATAGGCCCAAATGAAACAACAACAGAACACCACTGCTGGTCGACTACTGCTCTCAGCATCATTAATAACCTACAAGTTATGCTGGACATTGATACTTTTCCTTCGCAGATATTGGAAGGAAAACCTTTTCTTGCCCACAGACAGCACCTAACCTTAAACAACTTCTCACCAACAACCATGGACACAGACTGGGACCAGGGTAGGGTTGGCAAGTGCAAAAAGCCTACTGTCGGGGGAGCGTCGCAGCGACCCGGGAGCTCTTCTCCGACGTGCGCGCCAGCACATCCAGGAAGTGACGTGTGACGTTGAGCACGTTGGGGGCATGGCCCCCATCGTCTGAGGGAAAACCATAGAGTTTTCCCTCCGACGATCGGGGCCACGCCCCCAACATGCTAAATGTGGTTGCATCACCTCTGGTGACGCAGCCACGCTATGTTTTGGGGGGCGGGGTTCCACCCGGGGCCCGATTCCGCAGCAGCAGAAATCGGGCCTCCAAAGCGGGAGTTTACCCGCCACCCGCCCCCACTTGGCAGCCCTAGACCAGGGCCCTCAACTAACCAAGATGCCAACTCTGTCCTCATATTGACTCAGACAGCACTATCACTGGACCTAACAACACCAGCCATACCATCTCAGGATCATTCATTTCTTAATCTTCCAATGTTATATATGCTATAAAATATCACCAATGCAATTCCACTCTCTGCATCGGATAAACAGGTCAGTCTCTGCACAAAAGAATGGACATAAATCTGACATTAAAAAACCACAACACTCAAAAACCTTTTTAATCTTCCAAGTTCCAGTGATGACCTAAGAGTAGACGTCCTTAAACAGAGACGCTACATGGGAAGATTTCAACGTAAGATTGTTGAACTTGTTCATCCACAAGTTTGGAAAAATGTCCCCCCCCCAGTTGAATACGGACATAGGATTCTTATCTCACTACAGGTGCTAATTTTCTGTCCCCACACATTTCCCCTCTGGTTTAATCTAGCTAATTACTATGTGCATTGTACCTTTGCAGCCTGAGTTCCTTCTTTGCAACACCCACATTCTAATTGGAATATGACTCAGAAATCTCCACTCTAACTTGTATCAGACAAAGGGTGCTTTGACTCTTAAAAACTTATACCCCCAAATCTTGTTGGTCACTTAAGGTGCTACTGGACTTGAATCTAGCTAGACGTAGTATGTTCCATAATGCAGTAAAAAATATTACATAAGTAGAAAATTATTCAGTCAGAGTTGGATATTTTATAAAGCAAACAGATAATACATACTAAACACAGTGGTATAGTTCACAGTCCCAGTCCCTTTATAAAAGGGTCTTTATGAACCATTGTATTGTAACCATACTTCGTTTACATAAATGTCATCCTGAACACAGATTACTGCTGAAAATCTATGGGACTCATTGAATTCACCTTTGTAGAACAAAACCCAATTATACATCAAAAGGAAAATGGAGGGAAGCCGAAGATAAGGAATCACTAAGGAATAACAGAATGCCAGAAGTGCTTAGATTTTACACATTTCTTCTTTAAAGTTATGCCTTAGCAGCTTCTGGCCACAGCACAAGTAAATGTGGTTCATGGCATTATCAGACTTAAATATACTGTAGGACCATTCGAACACTAGTAAATCCTTTGCAAATTATTGGGTACTTCCATGCAGTAAATCTAAATCAGTATGGACTAAGTCTAAGCAGTTTACATTCCTTTTAGGAACTGTAAGGTTCTAATTTCTAAACTGGTATGAATGATACAGGTAAACCTGTTGGAAAAGGGTTGCGTTAGCAGCTGTTGAAAGAGCAATGCTTGGTCTTCATGAGAAAAAAGGAAAGTCATTCAACAGAGGGGAAGCTTAGTCCCTCTCCAGCCCAAAGGAGCCAGTATGTTGTAGTGGTCAGAGTGGTAGGGTTGAGATTAAGGAGACCTCAGGTCTGTCCTGACTCAGCACTGAAGCTTGCTGGCTAACTAACCCCGGGGCAGTCATTTTCTCTTTGCCTAACCTACCTCGAGAAGCTAAAATGGAGATACATTACCCTGAAGTTTTTTGGAAAATTTTAAAATTAGGGTTGGCAACTCTGGGTTGGGGCATTCCTAGATATTTGGGGGAGGGGGTGTAGCCTGGAGAGGGAATGGTTTGAGGAGGGGAGGAACCAAGCAGAATATAATGTGATAGATTTCACCCTCCAAAGGAGCCATTTTCTCCAGGGCAATTGATCTCTGTAGTCTGGAGATCAGTTGTAATTCTGGAAGATCTCCCCCACCTGGATGTTGGCAACCCTAGCTGGCAGGGCTATTTTTGGGCAGGAACGCACAGGAACAGAGTTCCAGCTGGCTTCAGAGTTGGCCATGCCCACTACAGCCAAAATCTCTGCATGCGTGGCTACAGAGGGAAGGCCTGGAGAGCGACCCCCCCCAGCAAATCCGAGGCTGGTGGGCCTGGGGGAGCCTGGAAGGATTGGGGAGGCATTTAAAGCCAAGGGAAAGAATGGGGAATGGCCTAATGTGCTAATGAGCTGCACTGTTCAGGTGTGGCCTAATATGCTAATGAGTTTCTGCTGTTGGGTGTGGCCTATTATACTAATGAGTTCCTGCTGGGCTTTTTCTACAAAAAAAGCCCTGCTTGCTGGTATAAAATGCAAGAATGAAATAAATAAAGAAGCATTCCTTCTTCTATAATCAATTGGTTATTATTCACTGCCTGAGAATAATAAAATAAAAAAAATAAAAAAATAAAAAATTTAAAAAAATTTTAAAAAAATTGCCGGACAGATGCCCTCCGGACAATTCCACCAATTAAAGATACTTTAATTCGGTGGGTATGCGAGAGAGGGCCTTTTCTGTGGCAGCCTCACAATCATGGGACAACCTCCCTAGTGAGGTGTGCCTGGCTCTTTCATTGTTGATCTTCAGGGAGCAACTGAAGGCAGTTTTATTTAGGAGTGCATTTTGATTTGGCTCTTCTTATTGGTAGTCCTATTTGGAGTTTTTAAATTGTGAGCTCTCTGTGTGTTTTATAATAGTGTTCTCTTGTCTTTGTATGATGTTTTATGTATATTGTAAGCCACCTTAAGTTCCATAAGAGAGAAAGGTGGCTAATAAATGTTATAATAAATAAATAACATGGAAGGGCTCCTCCAGCTTCTTCTGCACCCATAGAACTATAATGTGCCTAGGAACTCAAGGATCCCATACATATCACCTGAGCAGTCTTTGCGTGTCACAATGATGGGTGTTTTTGTTCATATGCCATCCAAAATTAGGTGATCTTGAATTGTCAAGCAAGGAGAGTCTTTGCATTGCCTTTTTAAGTAGCCATAGAATAGAAGAACACTCACAAAGGACACAAAGGCAGTCATATATTCCACAGGAAAGGGCATGGTAGGGCCAAGAAAGGGCAAGAAAACCCACAAAACAGGTGAAACTTCAAAATGAAGAAATAGAAAGCTGACCTTCAAATTCCTTCAGCTATCCTAACAAAAGAAGAAAAGAGAGATTTTCTGCATTCACTGCTTCATTGAGAGTCCACAGGGGGTTAAAAAGCCACTGATAATAACTGGCATGCACATCCTTCAAAATGCTCATTATGGCATTACAAGAAGCTCAGCAAAGTACTTCTGTCCCTGGGAGAACTCAGTTTGTTGTTGCTTAGTTACAAGCAGAAGATGGAAAATCTCTGCTGCAGGAAGTATAATTTGCTTTGTTATTTAAAGGAACGCCCAAATCACCAAACACAACTTCCCCAAATCCCCCTACACCCCTCTAAAGTAAACCTCTCATTCTAGGTGTGCGCCTCATGAAATCTAAGGTTGCCAACCTCCAGGTGAGACCCGGAAATCTCTCAAAATTACTGCTGCTCTCTAGCTGCCAGTTTGGTGTAGTGCTAAGTGTGCGGACTCTAATCTGAGAGAACCGGGTTTGATTCCCCACTCCTCCACTTGCACCTGCTGATGTGACCTTGGGTCAGTCACAAGCTCTGGCACAGCTGTCCTTGAAAAAGAGCAGTTTCTGTCAAGAGCTCTCTCAGCCCCACCTACCTCACAGGGTGTCTGTTGTGGGGAGGGGAAGGGAAAGGGGTTTGTAAGCCGCTCTGAGACTCCAAGTGAAGGGCGGGGTATAAATCCAATCTCTTCTTCTCCTCTTCTAGACAACAAAGATCAGTTCCCCTAGGGGGGAAATGGCTGCTTTGGAGGGTGGATTCTGTGACATTATACCCAGCTAAGGTTCCTCCCTTTCCCAGATATATATTTATAGTCAGATTTATACCCCGCCCTCCCCACAAAGCAGGCTCAGAGCGACTTCCAACAACAAACACAACAATACAGAATAAAAACATAAATAATACAGAATTAAAACACAGCATTTAAAATAGTACATTACAAATATCAGAATACTGGCGGCATTTAAAAATCAAACGAATAAAGTGCATCCTTTTAAAAAGATACCGTCCTTCCCAGGCTCCACCCCCAAATCTCCAGGAATTTCCCAACCTGGAGGTGGCAGCCTTAATCAAACCACTTGGATCAAGTGAAATCCCATTTTCTTTGTGTGGCTGCACTTTTCATCATACAACATGCAGCTTCTAAATGGTTTATAAATTAGATTTTGTTTTTAAAAAGGGGTCCCATTTATATGCTGTTCAACCAACAGGATTGCTACTGGAAAGCCAAACCATGTAGGCACATCTCTGTGTCGTTAACTGCTTGTATGTCACATTGCCTTATAGTTTGAACCTGGAATATATAGGAAAAACTGCAAAATAACAAATGGGGAAGAAAGAAGGGATGGATGATAGTAGCTTGGTTGGATATATCAGCACTGTTTCAAGTGCCATCTTAAGCAGCTTTTAGTAGGGAGTGTCAAGTCACAGCTGACTTATGGTGACCCCATGGGGTTTTCAAGGCAAGAGGTGCCTCTGCATAGCACAACCCTAGTACTCCTAAAAGCATGGATGGAAAAATCTTCTTAATATAATAATTCCCTTACATATTGGCCATTTCTCAAGAGTAATTGTGTGCCATTGACTGGGCACTGGGTCTGCTACTCTTCCCTGCCCACTACCACCTCAGCCACTGTTCCCTGTCAGAATAACTGTCAAACGGCTGTCTCTCCTGACAAAGACACTTCTCCTGCTTGGCTCCTGTGGGACTAACTTATCCCTCAGTGGCTGTTGCTAGGCAACCAAGCTTGGATCTGTCAGTAAAAAGACAAAGGAATGAAGCCCTTTCCTGGACTTTGTGGGGAACTCATTGGGGCCAGTGCTGACTAGGGTTGCCAGGGTGGAGTTTGAGGAGGGGTTGGACCTCAGACAGGTACAATGCCATAGACTCCACCCTCCAAACCAGCCATTTCCTCCTGGGGAACTATTATTGCCAATCTCCAGGGGAGGGCTGGAGATCACTCAAAATTACAAGTGCTCTTCAGGTAGCAGAGATCAGTTCCTCTGGAGAAAATAGTGGACTCTGTTTCATTATACCTTGCTGAGGTTGCCACAGCAAATTGACACTGAGTGCCCAAGGCCGGGGCACTCTCTCAGAGCCTCTTTCTAGACCTTGTATTTATTTCATACAACATGGTTTGATATTATCAACTCTTGTAAATAAATATGTTAAAACTAATGGAGAATTTATATTCACTGTCTTCGTTGACCTTCAAGCAGCTTTTGACTCTGTATCCCATACTCGCTTATGGGAAAAGGTGAATCTTACCTCTATCCCCAAGCAGTTATTGGCCCTGATTAATTTATAAACTGGAAATGCTTTACCATTAAAAACTTTTGATATGAACTTATCCCTGAGATTAATAAGAATTGAGAAAGGTGTACAGCAAAGATGTGTCCTTGCTCCACACTTATTCAAGTTACATATAAACGACTTCTTCTCAAGTTTGCAAAATAATACCCATGTACTGTATTTAGCAAATCAACCTCTACCAGTTTGGTGTAGTGGGTAAGGGTGGTGGATTCTAATCTGGTTTTGATTCCCCACTCCTCCACATGCTGCCAGCTGGGTGACCTTGGGTCACTCACAGTTCTCTCAGAGCTGTTCCCTCAAGAGCAGTTCTCTCAGAGCTCTCTCAGCCCCACCTACCTCACAGGGTGTCTGTGGGGAGAGGAGAGGAAGGATATTGTAAGCCACTCTGAGATGCTGAATGAAAGATGGGGGATACATCCAGTCTCCTCCTCCTCCTCCTCCTCCTCGTCTAATGATGTAGTTTGCCTCAGCTGAACCTAGGTTGGCTTGAAGAAACTTATGAATAATTTTTGTGTTTTTTGTGCTCAAGAGTTATTGAAAATTAATTTTGCCAAAACAAAGATCCTGAAATTCTCTAAGTCAAGGCATTTGAAGACACTTCCCTGACAAATTTATGGGAAAACTATCAAAGAAGTCAGACAGTTTAAATATCTTGGTGTTATGTTTAATTATGATTTATCTTGGAACTCCCAAATAAATTCTATTAAGGAAAAGGTCCAAATGGAATTAATCACTCTTAAGAAATTATTTTATACCAATTTATTCTGCTTCTGTGAAAGTTATATAAGGCTATCATTCTTCCTTAGGCTGCCCCAATCTGGATCAACGGACCACTGAAACTTCTTGATAAGCTCCGGCAAACTTTCTTCCACAAAATCCTTTCTCTTCCTCCCTCTGTATCCTCAGCAGTGGTGTGACTAGAGCTCAGACTCCCTCAAATTTCAGCATTAGCATGGTATCAAGCAATCAAGTTCAGATTACTACTCCATGAACCGAATGCTCTGCCATCTCTACTGCAACTAGTTGTAGCTTTGTCCTGGTTGGGAACTTAGCTTAGTCCAATTGATTCAAAGCTTGCTATATTAAATCTGAGCTTAAATTCAAGGGATCCATTGAAAAAATCCTTGTTAACTGTATGAAGTTGATTATTTTAAAAAGATTGGGCTGTGCTAAAACTCAAAAACAATCAGAAATGCTCCCTTATTTACTCCATTTATCATAACCAAAAATGTTTGATTTGCCTAAATACTTTTTTTAATTAAGTTCTAAAATATTGTCACTCTTTACTATTACTTAGCCTGCAGCTATGGGGGGCTCTTGGGGTGATGCCCCCTCCCAAATTTGCCCAGTTCCCTCCCCTCTCAGTCCCTCCCTTTTAATACCTTCCCTTCCCTCCCTACAATGGTGCACATCAGCAAGTGAAGGCAAGGTATGTCTCCTTAAATACCTTCCCCTCTCTTGCTGGTGTGTGCCACCCCTGCAGCACAACTCAGGGAGGGGAGGGAAAGTGTCTAAAGTTTAAATACCCCCACTTCCTTCCCAGAGTCATGCCGTGGAGGTGGCATGCACCAGAAGGAGAAGGGAAGTTATTTAAAGGGACATACATTTCCTTCACTCGCTGACATGTGCCACCTCCATGGCACAACTCAGGGAAGGAAAGGGAGGTATGTAAACTTAATTAGTCACTAATCTAATTATTGGTAACCTCATTAAGATGCCCCTCCCAGTGTTTGCACCCCCCTGAAAATTGTAAGGATCATGTTGACTCGATTACAAAAGATATTATTGTCAGGCAAGATTTTAAAAATACACATGTGACCTAGCCATATTTATTCGTTCAGTCATTTATAAAATATTCCGATGTGTGGCTTGTAGGCTCTTACATTACAGGGAAAGGAAAGTGAGGTACTCCTTTGTGGTCTCCTGTCCAGATACTAACCAGGGTCAACCCTGCTTACCTCCTGAGATCAGGCTAACCTGGGTTATCCAGGTAAGGTAAGATCCCCTCCTCACCCCATCCCAGCCGACACCACAACAGTTCCCTCACCTTTACTGTTCCTTATGTCTTCTTATATTTGCAAACAACTCTGATTCATGTCCTAAAAGTTTATCTGCTTGAACTGCTTGTTCCCATTGCAAGTCACAGTTCTTTGCAATCACAGCTGGCTCCTGTATCAAGTAGCTTAATGCAGCCAACACCACACTGTGAGCTCAGCTAGGGAACCGGGAGTATGAAAAGATAACATTTAAATAATGATTCTCTTTTCCTTGGGATACTCCTTAGCTGTGGGCAAATACCGAAAAGCTATTATACAGAAGCAAATCTTTCTCCCCCTCCCTTTCTGTAAATGAGGCAAAGGTTTATGGGTGCTACTTTATACTCTACAGTTCTCAGTACTGTTCTGACAGCAGCTTGAATTCTTCCAGTTAGGTAAAACTAATAAACTGCAGTGGTTCTATGAAAATATTAAACAATAAAGGGAAAACTGTCAGCAAAACTTAAACAAGGTCAGCCATGTGCTCCACTTTAATATTAAACACAATAGTAAAGGTTAACTATTTAGATCTGTCATAAATATAAAATATGCAAGAAAAAAATCAAATATGCAAGAAAAATTAATAATGCAGTGCCAAAGCAAATGTTAATCTGCTCTCTTTATATCCACCACTCTACCCTTCCTTCAAAGAATTCAAGCAGCATATATAATGGCTTTCCCATCTTATCCTACTGTTGTAAGGATCACCAGCAGATTACTCTCAGCAGATCTCTTTATCAAGGTTCTGTGACCAGGGAAGTAAGCTGGTCATCTATATTGGCTATTTCTCTTCAAGCCTATTGCCTCAAAGCCCTCACTCCCAAGAAAATGTAAAGCTGATTGCCATCAGTAAAGTGAAGATGCTCCATTCCAAAGCTATATATTACCTTTCTCGGTATCTTTAAATAGGCATTAAACAGTAACTGATATCTATTTATTTAGGCATCTTACCCTACTTTTCTCCCCAATAGGGACCCAAAGCAATTTATAAAAATTACTATTTAAAGGATTTTTAAAAAACAAAACAAAACACCCAAATACAATAAAAGGTCAAGCCAGTCGAATCCGACTCTAGGGTTGCGGTGCTCATCTCCGTTTCAAAGCCGAAGAGCCAGCGCTGTCCAAAGACGTTTCCGTGGTCATGTGGCCGGCATGACTAAACACCAAGGCACACGGAACGCTGTTACCTTCCCACCAAAGTGGTACCTATTTATCTACTTGCAATTTCTTGCTTTCGAACTTGTACAATAACAATAATGGAAAAACTGCAATAAATTACAGTTGATTGTAGCCTGGCCTGATCCTGGATCCATAGGACCAGTTCACTCAGGACCTTGGGCTGAAAGTCATGGGCTACAAGCCAAGAACCCTTTGGTTCTTGCCATTTGGCTCCCAGCATTGACCACTCCTTGGCTTTAGCTGCAAACAGGAAGGGAAACAGAAGTCCAGCCCAGATCTTAATAGTTGGCAGAGATGTTCCCATGAAATCCCTTTTGTTTGTTCATGATAATAGATATTGGTTGTCTGCAAAATTAACTCATATAGAACATGGAACAGCAGTTTCTACAGGGCAGAATTGATATTATCAATAATAGTAACAATCCCCCTGAGACTGTTCTTTGGAGGAAGAATGCGGCAACTCAAGTGCAGAGCCTTCTGCTTCTAATGGCTGCTCAAAGTGCTGAAGTAGTATATCATGATCAACACTATCAAAAGCTATTGAAAGATCTACTTCATCTTAATCTTGCCCTTCTTCAAAAGGCTCTCAGGACAGCATACATGCTTCTGCCTTCCCTACATTATTCTCACAATGACTTTGTGAGGTAGTTAATGTGAGTAAAAATTCTGGCCCAAGGTCATACAGCAAAGTTCACATGAACACATGAAACTGCCTTATAGTGAATCAGACCTTTGGTCCATCAAAGTCAGTATTGTCTACTCAGACTAGCAGGGGGGGGGGCATAGCATTGCACATTAAGAAGGTGGACACCTAGAGAGCAAGCTCCCTCCCCATTCCCCATTCCCAATCAATATATCTAACAAGGCTGCAGTTTTCTTGATCTTAAAATATGGGGAGAAGGGGTGGCAACAAAAATAAAGCATCTTTGCCTAATTCTCCTAAAATCAAATCTTTTTTTCCTTCTGGAGAAAAAAAACAACAGAGAGAGCCTCAATCAAAATAGGGATGGTGCACAGAAGGCACACAAGATGCATCGGAAGATACACCCTTAACAAAGCAAGTTTTATTAGATTCACTAACTACTTAAGAACATGGAATCTTAGAGAAACTTATGATTTTGCTTAAACCTCTTGCTGACCAGTTAGAAGACATTAAACTTCCTTTAAAACAAGTTACACAGAGTTACTAATGACAATATATAAAGACCCTTTATCATACCATACCAAAACAAAAAATGGTCTGATTCTCTGAAACTGGCCTTTTCGGAATCTGATTGGAAACAGATTTGGAATTCCTCCTCCAACAAATCCCGCTGTGGGAATATTAAACTCCAATTTTATAAGTTGTTATCTAATTGGTATTTAACACAACAAAAATTACATCTGATGAATACTATGTTGGAGATCCTGTAAGCAGGAAGGTACTGATTTACGTATGTGGTGGGAATGTCATCTGGTCCAGGACTTTTGGAACGTGGTTCTTAAAGAGATATCTAGCATGGTGGGTGTTAGATCGCGCTAACAAAGGACTCTTAGAGTGATTCAGCAAGTGATTCAGCTTTATTGGAAGTAACGAACAAGCACTCAAACGCATTAGAAACCAGAACCGAAAACAGTGGGAGCTTATGCTCCTTTTAAACATAACCGGGCTAATGTAGCCACGCCTATTTACATTTAACAACCAATGAGATTGCTTAGTTAAGGACCAATGGGAGTCTTTCCCTCCTAGGGAATGGTATCGTTCTGATTGGTCGCTGTTACGAAGGGTCATTGGGGGTGGGGACGCGGGGGGACGCCATCCCCCCGGGTGAGGTGCGGGAGGGCGGGGCCTGGAGCTCCCTGCTGGTGCCCGCTGGAGGTCGCCGCCGGCTGTGGGGAGGACACACTTCCGGTGATGTCAGGGGGTGTGGCATATGCTAATGAGTTATGCTAATGAGTCCCCCTAGCTCTTTTTCTACGAAATGACCCCTGTGAATATGACAAAATATGGAAACTAGTGTTAGAATTTCTATGTGCTAAGGATGTAATTCCTTTGATGCAACACAGTTTAGATGGTTGGTCATTGTGATTTTCGGTTCTGTAATAGATTGTTTATATATATTTTTTTTAATTAAATGCTTTAGAAGTTAACATTACTCTCTTTTAGGGACCTGCTCCAAAACCTTTCTTTTTAAGTAGGCTTTTAACCAAAAGGTTTTATCTTTTTAACTCTCTTTAGTTCTTGCTTCTAGCCTAAGGACTGCTGTATGGATATCCTCCTTATAATTTATATAGATTCAATGTGCAGTCTCGTACTCTGCTTATTTTACTTACTTTGCTTGTCTTGCTTATTCTGCTTAAAAGTCTGTGTTTTAGTCATGCTACATGGAAGCTAGGGAGGGGGGATGTTCCCTTCTCCTTGTCTCTGTAAGTTAGAGACCCCAGAAAAAGGGTCTTTTAGTACCCTTTCCCTGGGCAGTATTTTCCTAGGGCTCTTGTGAGTTAGCCTCATAGGGAGGTTTAGTAGATTAGTATAGATGGGGTGGTTGGTGGGTGGGGGTTTAGGAGGTTCAGTCGTATTTGAAATAATCACCCAGGGTATTAACTGTCTATGTTAAAAATAGATACCTTTTAAAAATAACTCATAATGCTTTTAATTGTAAAATATCTTCGTTCCAATGTATGGTTTGTATAATAATTTATTAAGAAAATTATTTTAAAGGCCATTACTCAATATTTACATCTGTAGTATAACTTTTAGTGAGGTTTGACTGTACTTGACATATTATTTAACTTTTCAGCATTTCTTATATTCTATCATTAGTCTATATGTATCATATCTGTAATATAATATTTTAATTTACAACTATACACACAAATAGGAAAATTGTTGTAACTTAGTTCAATGTAAGGCTGACACCTGTAATATTTTATCAGAGTTCCATGTTATATATATCAAAATTCAAAATAATTTTTTAAAAAAGACTAGCGGTGGCACTCCAAGGTCTCAAGCACAGGTCTTTCACATCACCTACTGCCAGATCTTTTAACGGAAATTGAACCTGGGACCTTCTGCATGCCAAGCAGATGATCTGGCTCTGAGCCACAGTGCCTCTCTGAGCCAAAACAAAGTGAGGCTTGCAAGGCCTCATGCTATAGTGAAAGGTCCCCTGCTGGCAAGCGCTGTAGCCTGCCACTACTTTGAGAAAAATAAAAAAGCAACATTACCAATGTTGCTATGTCACTTATGGGTAAACATGCAAAGGGTAGCTCTGGGAATCACTTGAATTTTCCAGCAATCACCAGCAATTCCTAGAGCTACCTTTTGTCACTTCCAAGTTGTGCCCGGAAGTGATGTAGTAACATCAGCAATGTCACTGACATCATGCCCAGCCCTCCTGCCAGTTGCCAGGCAACCCGAGAACCCATGTCTCCCAGAACCTTATCTGATGGTCTAGCCAGTATACCACACTAGATCTTGAAAGAATCCCCACATTGAAAGAAAATGGATTTCCACATGGTTCTCACATTCACATTCTACAGTTTCAGGTACATCTTCATGTGATTTTTCTATATATAGTAGTGTCTCTAGACAACAGAGCCTACTGGGAGATGTGGTATTAAGGTTGCCAGCTCCAGACTGGGAAATACCTGGAGATTTTAGGGGGGGGGCTCAGGAGGGTGGGGTTTGGGGATGGGAGGGATCCCAGTGGGATGTGATACCATCGCGTCCGCCTTCAGGTGAACTGATCTCTGTCACCTGGAGATCAGTTGTAATCACAACAGATATCCAGCAACCACCTGGAGGGCGGCAACCCTATGTAGTATTGTAGGACAGGAAATAGGAAGTTAAAGTTAGAGTTATGGCCTGGGTTTATGCTGCATTACTGAACGATGCAGCAGCTGTGCCTATTTAAGATTTACAATAAACCTTGTTTGGATTCTAATTTGTACTCAGTTGCTTGATACAACACTTATGTATCTGCCTAAAGAAGAATAACAGGGCTTCCAAAAGGGGCAAGAAAGATCTAAATTTGCATGATAAGATAAACAAAGAAACCTAGGAACCAAAATGGTTTTGTCATGTTCATATGCAGTACCAGTAACCTTCCCAACAGCCAGGTAGACCCTGGAGATTTCCCAGAATTACAAGTGATCTCCAGACTACAGAGATATTCCTCTAAAGAAAATGGCTGCTTTGGGGGGGGGGGGGATTCTGGCATCATATCCTGCTGATGTCCCCAAACGTGGCCAGCCCTAGGCTCCTCCACCAAATCTCTAGGAATTTCCCAACATGAAGTTGGAAACCCTAATTAATGCCCAGAACTGTCAATTGATTGTTTGCTAGAAAGCAGTAAAGTGTAAATGTGCCCCTTCACTTGAACTTTAGCCTAGCTCTGACAAGTGGTGCATGGTGGGCAAGACTTGCCAGCTCATGGTCCTGGACGAGGGGACAGAGTACCAGGGAGTCAGGTGTTGCAGCAGCTGTTTTTTTCTCTTTTTTAAAAAATCATTACTTTTTAATAAAAACACAGAAAAGGGGGTAAGAGAAAAAATAAAGGACAAATACACACTTTTTTTGAAATATTAAGGACATTCTTTAATAAGGGAATAGATGATATAATCACTATAACACTTTGCATACAGTATTCTATTATTTTCACATAATATATTTTCATTATTCTCTGTCTAAAAGGTTATAAGGAAAGACACATAAATTCTTATTAGCTTTGTGTATAGTTTTAAAATTACAACCTTACAGTTTATAACAATGTGAAAAAAACATAAGATAATATTCCATATACTAATTGACACTTTTATAATAACTATTTATGTATATAACTATATAACAAGAATTAATTATAATAAGCATAAAAAGCTCTCCAGTTGTCCTCAAATTCATTTATCGGTCTCTTATTTATATTATTTGTCGGTTTTGCCATGACAGCATATTCTTGCAATTTATCTTTCCAGTTTTCAAGATTTGGGCAAACATCAGCTTTCCATTTAGCTGCAAATACTGCTCGTGCTGCAGTTAACAAATATTTAAACAGTCCCTGTACTATTCTATTGCTATTCACTGGTAAAATTCCTAGTAACATTATCTCAGGTACCATGGCAAATTTTATATTCAATTTTTTTTTAATTTCAGGATGTATTTCTTTCCAATATTAACTGGCCTTTTTACAGGACAACCACATATGGTAAAAAGTACCATCAATCGCTTCAGATTTCCAACACAATCCTTTTATCAGTTTTGTCTATCTCCTCAATATCTTTCAGGGTAATATGCCATTGAAAAAATATCTTGTACCAGTTTTCTCTATTGACTCGCTGTCAATTTTTTCCTTTGTCCATAGATTTTCCCATTGTTGAAGTGAGATCTCTTTATCAAAGTTCTGTGACCATTTCACCATGCATGTCTTATCTTGTTCTATTTCTGTGTCATATTTTATTCAATATTATCTTTTCAAATTCAGTCAAATCTCTTAATCTGTCTCTTTCTACATGCATCACTTTTTTAAGTCTCAATGTAAGTTGAGTATATGTTGGCCACATTATCTTTTCCCCTTCATCATTAAATAGCCTGCCAAAATTTAATTTTCCCTTGTGAGCTGATCATAATTTGATATGTTGCAGCAGCTGTTGAAAGGCTACATCCTCCATGAGGAAGAATGGTTGGCCATCCACAGCAATCATTTTTTTATTTTTTTATTTATTTATTAAGATTTATACCCCACCCTCCCCGCAGAGCGGGCTCATGTCACTGATGTGGCTAGTGAGTGCTTCCTGAGCCCTCCCCCTTGCCCTTTTGAAGGGCACTGTCAGCGTTCCTGGGGGCATGACCTCTTTGAAGGTGGCCTGCCTCAGGGTCCCAACCACGGCACCCTGAGTGCAAGGAGCCTTTATTGGAGTGGGCCAAGAGGGAGTGGGCCTCTTCCTCCTCCCACTGTCCACCACTCCTTCCTCCGCTGGCAACAAAGTGGGGTGCACCCTTTGCAGGTGCCTGTGGAGAATGGAAGAACACAGATGTGGGATGTTTGTGCCCCTCCAGACATGGGCATGGCACACCTGGCAGCAGTGTTCCCTCTAAGCTCAGTTAGTGTGAGCTAGCTCACAGTTTTTTAGCTTCCAGCTCATACATTTTGTCTTAGCTCAGGAAGGATGGCTCCAGAGCAAACTGATTCATGCAGCAGCCAAATCGCTCACTCACAACTTTAATGCCAGTAGCTCACAAAGTAGAATTTTTGCTCATAAGACTTAGAGGGAGCATTGCCTGGCACTCCTCCACACAGGGGTTACTGGGGAGGATATGGAAATGTTTCCACATGGTGGCCTGGAAACAGGGCCCCATTATTGGACCAGATGGGAGGCACAGCTGCTTTCTGGTGCTGGGCTGGGAGGTGACAGAAGAAAGTGTACCTAATGCCGGAGGAGCAGCAGAAAGTTGGGATGTGGATACTTCCCCCACTCTCTAGACCACTGTTGTTAGAGTCCTCTCCAAAAACTTTTAGCAACTGCTGGTGTCCGGGCAGTGTTGCTAAAAACTTTTTTTCCTCTTGGGAAATGGACAAAGCAGGAGAAAGAGGCTCTCAGCCCCCTAGTGATGCCCTGCTGGGATGGGGCTCGGGGGTGGCAGACTGGGTTTGGTACCTGGGGACAGGAGCCTCTGATATGCAGGTGGGGAGATGAGCACCCCTTCCATCCACTTTCACCCTCGTGGTGTTCACAATCAGGAGGGGTGGGTATAAATGTGGGCTCTTGTCCAAGGAACCCACCAGCTAAGTCCCTGTACTTGGCTGGAGCAGAGAGACTGGATGGCTCAGAGCTCTGAGACTACCCCTGGCACCCAAGCCCTAGGAGGGTATATAAATGTGGGCCCTCATCCAAGGAACCCACCAAGGAACTCAGCATGAGCAGAGAGCCCTGAATCCACCTACACCAAAACTCCAGCAGGGGAGAGCAGATCACTACCAGGAGGGATGGGGTATAAGATCTGAGTTCTCAGCCAAGGAACCCAGTAGCTAAGCCCCACTGCTCAATATAAGCAGAGAGACTGGGTGGCTCAGAGCCCTGAGTTCACCTACACTCAAACCCCAGCAGCAGAGAGGAGATCAAAAGCAGAAAGCAATGAATCTGCTCTGCTTTTAACCAGTTCTATGCCTCTCACTTTTACTATCACCAGCCAACAGAGTAAAGGGTGGGAGGGAGCTGCCTGAATATATAGCATTCTGAGACCATAGAGCAGAATGGAAACTCTGTGATTAGTGGCCAGCAGTGCCTGTTCAGCTTTGGAGGGCTCCTACTGGTGTTTCCAAGGCTGGAGAATTCCACTACCACCACCCTTGGAGTTTTGTGGACAGTCTGTTTGGGAAACATATCAATTCACAAACTGCTACGAACAACACTAAAAGTTCATGAAAGTTTGTGGTGGCTCTTCAGTTTGCAAAACATGAAATGGCCAAAAGTCATCATGAACTTTAGGTCATGCTCATCCCTAGTCCAGTTTCAAGAACAGCCACACACAAAAAATGTCCCTGGGCAGGGTGTGAAAGGGACTGCAGCCCTCTCTTGTTTGTATCTCAAATCTGGTATTTGGAGACATATTGGTCCTCCCCCTCCTGAAGTGGTGCAGTCCATTCTACCTCTATTTCTGCATCGTACCAATGCTACATAGGGTTTCATTTTATTGTTGTGAGCTAACCTGAGCAGGTCTGGAGAGAAGAAATACACATTTTCTAAATAAATAACATAAAGTATAAACCAGGTGCCAGTGGTTTCTTTTTAAAAACTAAAAAGCCCCCATCAACCTAACCTTTCCTACAACTGAAAAGGAGGGGACTTCCCTCATATCATAACCCACCTCCACATGCGAATGTTCATCAATATTCTTCAGTCTCTGACCAGGTTTTGTAGTGTTTCCAAAACCTGCAGATCAGAGACAATCGGGGGGATGACGGGCTTGTGCATACCATAGAAAATGACCATTGCATCATGCCACCTTCATCTATAGAAACGGAAGAAATCTTTTTTCCGCTCACATATCCATTCAGTATACAATGAACAAAGGATGATGGTTAAAACCAGCAGTTTGATAAAGATTAATTTTGCTTCATTTAAAGATTTCCCTCCTATTCATGGTAATGTTGAAATCTGATAGGTTTCTGTCTAATCTTGAAAGTGGACAATGGGTTACTTTGAATTTTGTACTTGTTAGTAACACAAATCAATTTTTATATATGTGACCTCCTCAAATAGATGAAAGCCTGCTAGAGGTTATCCATCAGCATGGGATAATGCCACTAACAGTACATGAAAGGGACTCCTAATTGTTAACAATTGCTAGCTGTAAAGAGGCTTTGCTTCTCTTTGTGTACCTGACCATCTCAGCCACAAAGCTGTCAACCAAATTGTTACACATGTCTAAGAAAACAATTCCATGCGCTGCCCATACATTAATCTTTTATCCTTCTTTTCTAAGCTATCAGAGTCTGCATCTTTCTGAGGACATTCAGATCAGATTGGCCAAGATGTTCTTTCAACTGGGGGACAGGGTGGGCCTAATAGATTGCTTGCTTTAACTTTTAAATGTCAGATTGTGTCCTGTACAATAAACATCAGAAGTTAAATGGATTTGTTATCAGCAATGTTTGTCCTCTTCTCCCCCCCCCCCCCCCCCCCTT